>NW_020170472.1:167779-185383 GCF_000524195.1 Echinococcus granulosus
TGGGAATTGGGCGAATCCCAGCAGCATATACCTCTTGCCACGCCAAGCTGGAAAGGAACTACAACACAAGGAAGTGTTAAATTTTAAGTAACTATACTCCACTCAATGCAAACAGAGGAGTGAGATTTGCACTTGACTAGCGTCTTGTTGGCCAAGGAGCTTCCTGTTTGCTGCCCTTGCCTGCATTCTCAACACAGTTTTTCTGTTTCGATTAGCTAAGTATTTCGTTTTATAGTGGCTAGCCACTGAATAGTGAAGAATGTGTTTTTCTTAGCACTACTACCTTATGATGGTTTGCACCTCTTCTCTGGCTGACTTCACTGTCAACATGCTGGCAAGTAAATGAGCAACTGCCAATAAAATCCATTGGCTTATTAACCCTTCTCCACACAATAACTCTTATAATATTCATTGCTCAAAGTACTCTCCAAGAAGAGAATGGCCTTAAGCGACCAAATACTTGACACAATACCGCAGCATTTCACACTGCCTTAGGTGAATTACAACTACTCCAACGAAATACAGGTGACTCTGATACACAAGCATTAAACATTTGATAACTTGTGTCTGCCATAAATGGAACAGCTCCGAGTGTAAACAACTCCGTGTTTATCCCTTCCTCCTTGACCTTCATCACCAAGCAATGAGTAGACTGACCACTTAAAGACATTTTATTCGCGGTACATTGACCAGGGAACAGGGATTGGGGGAACGCACTTCTCTTCCCTCAGCGATCGATGACGACTGTTCGGTAATGTGATCTGTGCTCACTGAGCGCTTCTCACCTGAGAAGTGTACTCAAGCAAACACGTCTTGCACCGCCCCATCGTCTTTTTGAGCACAGTTCTCGGGGCCCTCCTTATGGGTGGTCTCTACGTATGCCATCAGTGGCGGTCTTTCTTCTTTCGTTAGTACGCAAGCGTCATTTTTATATGCGACAGGTGGTACAGTCTTATGCGGACGTGCCTCGGTGTGATGAAGGGCGATTAACGGAGTACGAAGTTGCACATTGCAAAGGCGATGGTTTGCCGGTAAGATGACTTCAATCACTGGGAATGCATCTTGCCCCACGGATGGTGGAACTTGCGACGTACTTCAGGTGAGGGGATCGGTTTGTATACCTGTACTGACTCTCCTTTTTAGAGGACGTTAGTCCGACTGATATACGGCAGTCGTAGGTGTTCACGTGCAATTGTGAAAGCTTGTTTCATTTCTTCTTTCAGTTGGCTCACATGAAGAACACAAAGATACCCAGGAATGACCTCATTCTTAGAATTCTTTCAGACAGTGGTTACCTAAAATTTCATACCACTACACCCTTTACATATTTGGATGCCATTTCACTTAACATAAAATTTGGCAGAACAGTGCCACATTTCTGTAGGGACACATTAAACACTGCTCAGTAGGGTAGATTGACGGGATGGTTGCCTATTCAATAAAAGCATCACGTAATTGGGGATTCATAAAAGATCTTAATAAATGATGCGGAGACAGATTGCCGTCTTTCCCATCGTTGGATTTACGGCGAAAAAAAGGCACTGATTGAGCCGGTACTACCTTCAAAAAGGTAAAAAAGATATTCATGTCGCACAACTCATTCCCCCTTATGCTCCCCAAATTAATGCTTCCGTTCGTCAGACCCTTTTGGATTAACCTAACCAATTACCAAGTAAACTGAGGATAGAAAAGTGCTAGGTTCTCCTAGATTGTCGTTTTTGCGAACGACATAAAGCAAAATCAGGTCTTTCGGTGCATGCTACTTAGGTAAGTCAGTAGACAGGTGGTTACGTTGTCAAAAGTCAAGCTTCTACCAAAACTTGGAAGGATGGTATTTCCCGAAAGTACTTTATAACGCGTGACAGATCCTAATAAGCAAACCCGTGTTTCCCGTCTCACATATAAATCCGTTAGTATTTCTAGCAAATCAGATTCAAATGTCACTTTTCTCCGACAGCAATGAATAAACAACCTGTCTTTAAATGTCAATCAGCTGTCAGATTTGATAGACTTTGGTACCCACTGCGAGTGACATGCCTCAAAAGGATAAAAAGAGTGTAGGGAAGTACTGAAGCCTGTATTTCGTAAGTTGCACAAGATGGAGGGACTATGGATTACAAAAAAAAAGAAATTTGTTCAAAACTCTGCATTACGTGGTAAAGCATATGATGAGGTTGCGGAAAACAACATCGAAACTGGAGATTAAACGCTTGATATCCAGGTGTAGGTGGGAATTTAATCACTATGTGCCAAATACTTAGACGTTCATATTAGCAAAATCTCTTCTTCTGATTAGTCTATTTTCTTTACTAGCGTCGCCAGTGCAACACTGTTGCCCACAGTGATGGAGGCTGTCGATCCTGCCAATGCCTATGCAACTGTAACGGGGAAAACAAACATCAAGCAGGTAGAAGGTGATCCAAACATGGTAAGACAGGGTGAGGCGGGTTACGTCAAGACATGGCGAGGCAAAGCAAAGCAATCTTGTAGACCACCCAACGTCATCAAGACCTGTCTCCTAAGTGAGTGCATCACGTCGTTTATGGTTCATCATCATCTGTTTCACGGGCTGCATACCACGACCACAGCTGGACACCGGTTTCGCTGACACCACTATCATATGGGAGAGACTGGGGCTGCCAACTGGCAAATCCCAACAGCATAAAATTTTAAGCGCTAGTAGTGTAGTTAGTGACCAACTGAAATTCGCTGCTCAACTGGAGTGTTCGGTATCCTTTCAGGACACACCATTCGCCGAAATGTTCTACACATACGACCTGCATGGTCTGCGCTGGTTCAGAAAACTGAGTCTAGAGGAACTATTGGCTAACACCATTTGCAATCAAGAGCACATGACAGCCATGTTCCCTGAGCGGTCAGCGATATTCGTCGGAAATAGTGCTTCAGCCTTCCACATTAATAACGGTGTTGGGACTCATCCGGAAATTACTGCCGGTTTTTAACAGGTGGCAAGCAAACCTCCAAAACCTCCACCAATAACTTACCCCCAAGCTGGAAGAGTCCCAATCACGTCACGTCACGACTCCATCTCGACTTCGTCAGTTTAATCCACGATGATTCGTACCTCATAAATTGTAGTCCATGCCTTATTCGGGTTGACGCCTTTTCAGTGGCCGTAGACAGCAAGTACGAGCCTTCCTACAGCCACCATGACGTTGCATATGCTGAACCAATTCTTAAGGCAATTCCCATTACTAAAGACGTTGATCATGAACACCGAACGCTGCTTAAATCACAAAGGGCCCCACTGACCTTCGATGCCGATATTTTGTTGCGCACATTTTCTCCAGCGTTTGAACCTCAATCCATAAGACCAGTGAAGAAGTTCGTTAAAGTTCACGTTCAATCAGGTACTACTGAAGCTGCAAAAGGAGAAAAAAGGAATGGGGGGAGCAGCTGTCGATATTCTGCGAACGTTTCTACTGGCTGTTGCGAAGAGAACCTATGTGAAGGGAAGGACAAAGGTCAGGCTATGGTTTGGTAAAGACCAAACCACTCTTATTAATTTCCCTCGACAACATGGAATACTAAGCAAATCCAACTTATAATAGGATTGAACACCAAAGGATAGAAAAAATTAATAAAATCGAGAATGGAAGAACACACACGAAACCCTTAAACCCAGCTGTTTACGCTGGTTTACAATCAGATTTGCAAAGCTCGTGTGAACGTCGAAAATGATATTGTTGGGACGGATGGAACATTCAATAATGATTAAGCACCACACAAGCCTATGAAAAGTAAGTAATCGTCTGGGAACAAAACATTGCGTGACGCGGAAGTGTGGGATAGGGAATGGGTCGTTTGTAAATGGTCAACAAATTGTTATTGTATCAAAAAGAGTGTTGCGGTTTAAAGGACCAAAAGACCACGAAACAAGGATGGCAACATTCGTTGTAATTTCCCTACCCATGGTGCAAATGGACACATCAAGAAAAAGGAATTTGAGGTTTTTTGTTAGGACATGGAACGCATATTTGCTGCTGCATCCGCAGAGGATAAAATGTATGCACACCAGATTCGATGCTACCTTGCATTTATAATAGAGAACGTTAAAGCTAGCACCATGCCAACCTTAAAGGACACAGATTAACTTAATGGAGTAGGTGATGGAAAAGTAAGCAATGTGGACTCGCAAAAAACGCATTTACTTCAAAAAAGGTTATAACTAAGATTAAGTCGCCTCGTCCCTACTATCTGTTTGGAAGAGTACGGAATTCTACTTTACAAATGAATTCATGGCAGCAAATAAGACAGGCAGTAGCCAAACTGATATTTTATTAAGAAGCTCTGATTCCTTTTGATTGGCGGAAGAAACGGGCACGTGGCCGAAAGATCGACGATTTGCTTGGCTTTCGTCTCTTCATAAATCTTCAAAAGCTATCCATGTAAGGCAACCGGTCACCTGATGCAAGCCCAACCGCAATTACTAGTGAGTGCCCACTACCCAAGACTACTCAAAGGTGTGACTACAACACTACCTCCTCTCCCGAAACAGTCGAGACTAATCAATAAGCTGGATGAAGGCCCTCCTCATATCCCCCCCAACTCATGCTTCGCGATGCACATTAGAGAGGAGGGAGATGAGGGAGGAAGGTAATATCTCAAGCCCATCCGCCGTAGCACCAATATCCGCACTTCTTTGAGTGTCGGCCACAAACTTTTCCAAACATCAGATCATCACGTGCAAAACAGAATAAAAAGGTCATTCGCCATAAGCTTGACAACATATTCTTCTTTACAATAAGAAAAGGTGGCTCTGGAGCCGCTTACCGTCAAAAAGCAGTACAAAAATCCGACTAATTAACTTGCACAAACGGATGCCTTCAAATAAATCTGCCATTTTACAGTAAATCGAAAACATTAGGGCATATGTAAGATAGGTGGACTGGTATTTCAGAGCAATCGGAAACAAGTCAATTCAAAAAATAAAAGAATAAACTTCCCCACGCAAAATAGATACAACACATGGTATAGAAATAACGGTAAACGCCCTAACTTGACAGAAAATAAAGCTTGAACACCACATTTAACCTAAAATGGTATGCTCGTACAGTAATCTGTCTCGGTAAATGATACTACCAAACAGTGTAGATATCTTATTAATAATTCAAACGAAGTAAGATTCATCCCATACATCGATAGGCTTCACTACATCCTAGCGGATACAGATCGCTTCAATTATGATAAAGGCATTATTGAGCCGCGGAGAAGAGCGATTTCATAAGTGCTTTTATCCCGAAATCTTATGAACAGTTTAATGGCAGTAAGCAGTAGATTAATATACCATTTGTTTTTTACGATTTCAGCTTTGGGCAATACGGCACTCGTGAATTGAGCACCAACTTTCTGGTGGTTTGAGCCAATGTAGGCATTTTCGTCCCAATTTGAAGGACGAAATTACTCATAAAAAAGCAGAGCGCCTACAATGAAGGCATTTGCATAGCCGCGCAGTTCCGGGGGAATTTTATTATGGAGATGTCGTATTTGGCGGCTGAAGGCTACATTTTTTGCTAGAAAAGGCGCAAAAGCACAGCTACAAAAGGACCAAGTTTCAGAATTAAACTGGTGAAACCAGGCCCGGCCAAAGACTAAAATATTGCATAATAGGGCCGAACACCTCCCATTAAACGAATTTAGGACCACCCATTTGCACATGTTTGATAAGCCACCCTTGGCGATAAGGCCAAATAAAAGAAAAACACGGTGACAAGAACCTGAGTTCCAGCAAATCCCTGCCGAAGGAAGCCAAGAGTGACACTCAAAATAGCAGCTTCAAATGCACAGTTTAATGTGTTTGCATTTGACGTCTGTCTGGTAGACAGGGCAATCCATCACAATACCCCAGTCGGTAAATGTTTGAATAAACACGCTAATTGAGAACAGCTGCTCAAACCGGTTCAATTTCCGCTCGAAAACCAAAAAATACAACCAGTCTCCGCAATTTTATTGTTTTAAATAAAAATAATCCTTTGCGAACCACAATATGATCCATGCCCAGTTATCATGAGCTGCTAAGGGATGCATGTCATACATATCCGAGATGTGACAATCAAATAGCTATAATGAGCAGCGTGAGAGCCTTTTCTTACCAGTACAACATCACAACGGGGAGACGATAATCCCATTGCCTTGCGATAGCTCAAAACCACCCAATAGACTGATTACAAGCCGCTTGTATTTGACAGGGCCAACCACTTCTTGAGGAAGCAAGCATACTGACAAGCCGTAGCGCTGAAAAAACCCAAAATATATGCATGAGTGGCGATAAACACCAAAAACATATATGCAAATTAATAAGAAAAAAAGAATAATGCCTAGCCCAACTTTGACTACAAAAACATTTCAAATATGCACTCTAAGACATTGGATTTTGGTTAGTTTCATACATTCGTCTACCACCCGCGAACTAAACCCTAGAAGGTCTGCACAGAAAACGACATCATTCAGAAGTAATACGAGCGAACTAACACAGGAACAATCCATTGCAACATAAGGAAACGAGCTAGTGGACCAGGCAATCATGCACACGCCCAATGACCTTGAGAGAAAATAGTGCTGAAGTTTACAAAGATAAGAAATTAACAATGAAGTTTCTGTAAAGTTAAAAAATGATGCTGCGAAAAAATTTAATTAAAATCTATTAAAACAGTAATTACATTAAATTTAGGCACTATAAATGCACTTATGTTTAATTAAAAACATATAGTAGCTTATTTGTTCTGTGTATTTCTTTGACAAAACCCTTTTTACGTAACTAATAAAATTTCGCCAAGTTTTAGTTTGTATATGCCTACAGAGACATACGAATATATGTTTCCATTTTAGTGATTTAAAGCACCTTTTTAATTTTAACATTTTTAACATTTTTGCTTTCTCCTAACAGTAAACAATTTTTAAGTTAGCCAACCTAACCATCCATTTTCAAGTTTACTGCCTGCTGCATTGTTTTTCCTGTCGTACAGTGGGTCCCTCGTTAACCTTACTAACGCAATGCTCTAGCTGCAGAGGCTCCGTCTGTAAAAAAAGGAGAAATTTATTAAGAACTGGCCTCTACTTGTATCGATGGCGTTTAGGAGACGTAATTAGACAGGAATGTATCCGTTTCCAATGCAGCATCATCTGATAAGCGTGGTGCATCACCGGCCACCACTAAATACAGGCCCCCCTTTTGCCATTACTTCGTGCACTTTCTCAGGTAAGAATGGGTTGCAATCAGTGAGTTGTTTTGCCTTTTGTGTGTTAATGGATTCAACGTAAGTGTTTTAGACGCCTATTTGCTTTTGCCCCTTATTCTCAACTCTTTCCGTGGTTAAGGCATGGATAAAGTTACGTTATTTGGGCTGCTATAATGTCTGTGTTGGTAGAATTTATTGTGCTTATGGGGTACTTCGCAATCTAATTTTTCATTGACTTCTACATTACTGGTTGTGACTTCAGTCATCGCTCGTGTTGACTTTTTCTTTGTGAAACGTATATAGTGGGGTCTTAGCAACCACCTAATTGTAGGTTCCGTTTCGACATGAGTTGGTATTTGATATTGATTCAGAAGCAAGGACAAGTTTCTCGGAGACCTGGGACGGTTTGCTTGGAAGGCTGTAGCATACTTTCATGCATTACGATTAAGTCATTCAAATTTCCGGGTGCAACTTAAATTGGCTTTACCTGAATGGAACCTTGACTGTGCAATTGAAAACAAGCTGTAGGTAATGCTAACAGTCGCATTTAGGACTCTGTTGAAGAATGGCAAGACGGCTGGCAATATAATAACGTTTTCCATGATCGACCACTCAAAATCACAGCTGCCTGACTTATATCGGTTTGCATACGATGTAAATGCTGCTACTTTCCAGATGTTTCTTTTTGTAAATCTGAAGTGTATCTCACTAAAGTGTGGCACCATGTGGAATGCATTGGTAAACACAAGGCGAACTTGATAGAGGGTGTGTATAGTTGTGGCATTTCCATTTCTATATCATTTTTTGAGGTCTTGAAAGAAAATAACTACTGGCCCATTGCTTATCGTCTTTTCCATGTTCGGTGGAATTCGTCAGGCACCTATGCGAAGCGCGCTCCAGAAGCTGAGACATGTATTGGGGGTGTACAGACATCGGCAGTGGAACAGATGAAATGTGCCAGGCGAGAGGGAAACAAGACCAAGCGGGTAAGTTTGTTCATTTTCAGTCACTGCACTAAACAATTTTAATCATTTTTTTCATTTGCTTACAACTTTTAACTTATTCCATGTTCAATTCTGTGGTTTTGGGCTTTGTTTGTTTTGTAACGATTGTCTGGGGCTGACGGCGTGGAGTAGATTGTTTGGCTGAGGCACATGTTTGCAATGCAGGTGGTGGTGGTAGTGCTTGCGGCAGTAAATTTGACTTGTAGCCTTTTCAGACATTGATTGTTTGTTCGAAAACGTGGTCTTGGGACTGTCATTTGGCAGGTGTTTGACTTTTTGCTTTTGGACCAGTGTTTCTACTGCTAGCAATGAAAACGAGTGGTGACCGGCACATTCTTGCGTCGCCGAGTCCGATTCTCATTCAGCAGGACGAAACTCCACGTCCAGTAGAATTGCCAAGAGGGATCAGTGATGTTGCGGTCATGTATCTCCTCGGTTGCATGGAAATTTGGTGACTGGTGTAGTTGGCTTGTGAGTATTTTTCTTACAACACCGATTACAATGTGATGACTGATGCAGGAGGTTGACTGTGGGAATCGCTGGTAACAACACCACTTAGGTGCTCTGCCATGGCACCTTCGTCGGGTGGACTGGCCTCCAGGCCTCTCCAGTATCCCCAAGTCCTACTGTATGTCGAATAAATGTACTGTCTGCCCGAGTTTTGTGTCCTCCTTTGCCTTCAGGGAAGTTGCGTGGGGTTACAGATTATATAGCCAAATCACAAGTCTGTCGTGGTTTTATTTCTAGGTCAAAATGTCTTAAAAGCATATTTGAAGCTTTATCTGTGCAAGTTTCTAGTTGCATTGTTGAAATAAGGCTGTATTTTGGTCCAGTAAACATGCTGCAGGTTTTGTGCTAGATCGGCAGCAACCATGGTCACATGGTTACATGCCATGGTTACATTTCACAGTGGTAGAGCGCACCCGTTCTGACACTTCACTATTACCTATTTTAGGTACTGAGAGGAGGGCTGGACCCCCATTTAGATTTCCTGAATATCCTCCCGGCTCCTTTTTGAACATTCTGGTTCACGATACAATTAGTGCTTCCAGTGCAGCTCTCTTGGTTGGTAAATATGTGGATAGACCGACTTTAGTGCCGATGCATTGCTGATTGTTACATTCAAAACAACCAGTGGAGAATGGCACCAGCTCATGCAGTGGACACCTGCACAGTATCGCCATTCAAGACGCCGTTTTCTCGAAGTCTTACTTCTTCATTATCCCAGTGCTTGTCATAACAGTTAAACTCTCATTCACAAGATCAACAAAGTATTGTCGATTTTAATATTTGCATACAAAATTTATCTTCATTTACCTTTGGTGAAATTGCATCAATGGTAAAGAGCAGATCTTGTGGTTTGAAATACAGTCGCTGGTGAGATGGTGGCAGAACAAGATAAGCACAGTGGGAACTGGTTATGTGGTGACTTTCGTGAAATGAAGGGTTTAGTTCACTTTTCAAGCGTGGACAAGAGAGATGAAAAGGACTGTTAAACAGAGGACCTTAATGAACAAAAATAATTTGTTTGATGGGGCATGCGAACGTGATATAACCACCGAACTTCGTCAATGTTGCGATAATCTGTAATTTTGACCCCTATGTAACTAGTAAATGCTCTCGATGATCTTGTAGATTTAAACTAAATTATTGTGCATGAATTGCAGTTGTGTAATTTGTGAAGTCGCCAAGCGTGTGCATGTTACCATTTTATGGGGTTTTGCAGCTAATGGCGTGGTCGTCTCGGATAAATCACAATGTCCAAGGGTGGGCATAATTATGCCCTCTTAACCACTATACTGTAGCCACCTAGTGTTTAGGTGTGTGGACTTTTTACACTTGCGTACTTTGTTAACTATCTGACATGCCATTTTCCTGCCCGAGAGTGTTGTTGCTGTGCTAGACAAAAACTGCCTGGAGGGTTGGCAGTCTACAAGACCATACAGACAGCAGTGGGGCCAATGTTGGTAGTATTGCAGTGATGACCTCATGGTTTTTTAGCAGCATTTGAGTTTTCGTGCAGCAGGGAGTACATTGTCAATGGGGGTCAAGCAAATGACATATAGCAATAGTGCTTAAAAATGTAGCGGCTTTGCAGGTTATGGCATTGCCTATAGTAATGAAGAAAATTAATTAAAGTAGAAAAAAAATTGTACCTTTTGTTTGCCCACAATCTGCGGAGCTTCCAAGAGAGTTCGAACCAATCAAAGTATTGCAATTGAGAGGTCAACTTCCAGTAACCCGTGTTTACCGTCACATGGTACCCATGGAGCGCAACATCTGGTCATTCTCATCCTATTGAACAGGTTCTAAGGTCCGAAAGAGCACTGATTAAAATCACTAAGGCTTTCAACTTTAAGTATAGGCACCAACATGCAATACTAGTTAACAAGAAGTATTTTCCACCGCACAGATTTCGCTTAACTTTCACCGGTTGTAAAAATGATATCCACCTATAGATTTATTCCAAGTGACATATTACGGGGTTCTTACAAAGGAATTGTTGTATTGAAAGGATATTTGGATAAGGAGACTTCCCCTGTTTATCCTTTTTTCCAGTTTGTCGCCAACCGACTAAGTTTTCTAATGAGATGACCACGAAAGTCAAAATTGGGAACCTGTTCTATGTGAAAATGATTTGACATTGGCAATCATCTATAAATTCTACGTAGACTTACAACCAAAAAATTTTACAATGATGAAAATGCGGCGAATATGCTCGCAACTACGCAACCATGATGAGAGAAGCACAATAGCTTCATGTCCTGCTGGGTTGTCCAGCACCATGTTTTCGTAATCAGCATTTCAATGTAGATTATGCGGATATTCAGACACTTTCTGAGATTCCAAATAATAATGTATTAAATGTCAGTGCTTATGTAAGCCAATTTACTTGCACCTTCTGAACATGTCCTTGATTTCAACATTGAGTGATATAATGGCAAAGAGATCTTGGAAACCCTTACAATTCCACTTTAAAAGAGCAAAAATTTATGCGATTAATATTGTTTGTTGGATCAAACTCCAACATTCGGGTCTAAAATAAACTGCTTTTATTTTGAGTGGTAAGGAAACAAACTGTCCGTCCTGCGTTAAGATGTTCATATCTTCACTCTGTAATGCGGCCTTCATTTATTGAAATAATTACGACTCTTCCATAGAAAAGGGAGAGTTTGTTAAGTGCCGATCGCTTCGATTAATGCTCGTGCGCAGAATGGCTTGCCTAAGATTTGAATTCTCATTTGTCAGCCTTCAACATGTGCCAAGATGTGGGACTCCAGCGGCTGGATGGCGCTAATGCTGCAATGAAGTAGTGGGCAAGTGTTAAAAAATAAAGTGAGTGAGTATCAGGACAATTTATACAAAAGGAATGCTGAAGCACTATCTAGCAATGCATGATTCTCCCTTGTTAAAAAATGACCAATTATTGAGCTTTGAAGAGGTCCTTTTATTCTCCCCCACGCCTCGCCCTCTACCTCCGGTTACAGACTGCTAGATGGAGTAGAGTGGCTACTTTTTAACAAACATTATGAAATGCACCAGTGTGTGCCTACTACGAATGGTCAAGGTGGTATGAGTATACAAATCTTTATTTTCCCTCTTCCACCTCGGGCTCAATGACAATTATTGTTAATAAAATCACTGGTTAGGCAAATTCTACTTATTCAATTTAGCATTGGCTCGCATTTCGTTTAGAGTGGACTCCTGCAATGCCCCCAACTTGAAACAAATTCTGTCTGTACATATACTTCCTCTATTCCTTAAAGCATGTGGCTTTTGGGGTGTAACGAACAAGGTCAATGTTGCTGTCATAACCACATACCTGGTGCAAAATCTGCAAGACAGCTGAGATACATTAGACATTTACAGCTTTTAAAATCGGCATAATAACTCGGGAGAAGTAGAAACATGTCTGCCTTTCTATAGTCCTCGGTGGGTTGCATTCGCAAGGGGTTGATACCAACAGTGATGCAAGGACGGCTGAAGAAGAGATAAAGCACCTGAAAATGTGGACATTTGTCAAGTCGAAGGCAAAAGCTCTAATGTGGATTTGGCCTTGAAGGGCTTTAAAGTGAGCATTAAATTACACTGCATTAAAATCAGGAAAAATTTGTGCAAGGAAAGCCTACAAAGTGGTTGAATAAATGGAATGTTAATGATGAGTTGTTATTTTATTGGCATAAATTAATAGAAACATTCCTTTCTTCAAAAACCTTTAACGTCTGAATAATGACTCGTTCTGTAACCTCCCCATTAACCGTACTCGTTATGCTCGACGTTTCAAAAATGCAAACTACTATCTTACCATTCAAAACACGATTCGCTTCTGGTCCTATGAGTTATAAATATGCATAAAAGCTGACTCAGCCAGTTTATACTTGAGTGATTGGATCAGTGTGGCAAGTTCACTCATTTTCTCAATTGCATACTTACATATTTGCTGCCAATCCATTCGGATTAGTTCCGACAATCTTCTCGTAATTTGCGTTGCATTTTCTTCTCCTTAATACTTTACGTCCTGTTCAAAATCGTCCTTGTGTGGCATGTTCGTAAGTAGAAATAATTGCCTTTCCAGATTATTAATGCATGTATGAAAACAAAATAACATCTTGCTGTGTAAGTGCCTTCAGTCACACAAGTCTACTTTGGTGAGCAATAATGGTCCCGGAGGTATCCTGGTGCACTAATTCCGTCAAATCGTTGGAATAGTGTTGTGTATATCTACACTGGTTACAATATCAATAAAAATGTCAAATGCCTGAAGATAAAGCAGTCCCACAAGCATTCACTTCTAAACGGATTGAAGGCAAATCAAACGTCTATTAGCAATAATTCCAGCCACAAGCAACACTTGCTTCAGCCAATTTCCCTAAGAAGAATACGTAGGTGTTTCCACCCAATATCACCGCAAGTACGTAAGTACTAAACTTGTAAGGACTTATTGCAAGCAGTGAACTTGCACCCACGCATTTCTGGTAAAAATTGTAGATACTGATGTGACATGCATTTACCATATGTACGGCTTCTTCATGGAGAGTGGGTGTAATGGCACAAGCTCTATTTCGTTCTCCTTTGCCGTTGCCTCACAAAGGATTTCTTTAAAAATGTCAAGCAAATTTGTTGGAGAATGTGGTTTACCCAGCAATTACATGAACTATTTTCTGTACTTCATTATCAGCCACAACATCTTCGGGTAAGTGCACATTCTACTAACTTTATCGACACCAAACAAATTGTTACATTGTTTGCACAAATTAGTTGAAGCAAACACTATTATGTCAAATCAGAGTGAACGACCATTTCATAAGGAAACTTCCTCTTAAATATCGAGCGTATAGTTTAGCAAACCGGCCAAACTGTTACATCATAGGCGAAGCAACTTGCGACATTTTCGTCAACGTTACTAACTACTACTACTATTGTTGTTTTTTTTGACATCACACAGCACCTTCACTGACCCACACAGTCAGTGGTAAGCCAAGAATCATCGAGACCAGCGGCTCGCATTCAATAAGCCGTCCTTACATGGCGGATCGTATGTGTCACAGAAACCCATATTTCTCTTCATTTATTTGTTTGCTCAAAATTCATATTTTTAACTTCATTCCCATAGAATTTCGTGTGATCTGGCGCTAATCTTTAACACTGCATCTCAATGCCCTAGCAAAACTGCATTCCGCTTATCCTTTTATGAATCCTAAGCACAAAATTTTGGGTTGAAACGTATTTTTGATAACATGGTCTACTTTTAATGCGTTAAAATGCCTAATTTTGCATTTCAGTCATTCTCGAGTCACTCTTGGCACTGATGCTTTTGAGGGGGTTGCAGTTTCCTGAATAATTTCAATGAACCACACCAGGCCGCTTGGAGCTACACTACTTCTGCTTTGTCCCTACGGACCTGCCATCTTTCTACCAGCAAAACCCCCTCCGTTCCTTGATGCTGAAGAATTACGTTCCCACTTTCTTGGCTGTCGAACAAAGCGCCATCACATTCCTTCGTTTTGGGGTTTCCAAGGGCCTTCTTAATTTAAGACCCCTAACTCATGAAGCAACTTATCGTGTGTGAAGACGACCCCAATTTTATTCAAGTGTTTACGAGACCGGTGTATGACTACCTTTTGTTATCGGAGGGAGATCGCGTGCTGCGCTCCTTTCTATCATGACCTTCAGGCAAGTAGAGTGCACAGGTCAAGTGAAGATAAATCCCAGTTAAATCTTTAATTGAAAAACTTGTATTGACATAAATTATCGTTATGTGAAAAAATATTTCAAAGGTGTTAATGAAAACATCAACAATCGGTTGCTGAAGTAAGTGATATTAAGAAAAACTAATAGCCTCACCGAAAAGTAGAATGGGGATAAATGCTAATGTGTTTGTGGACTTAATGGCCGTTTGACGGTTCAGTTTTTTTGGGGAACATTAGCTTCATTTGAAGACCACTTGTGGTAGGAATATGCTAACACATTTAGAGGAATAGTAGTACACATTGGCGATGCTGACATTTGTCATGGCATGTGCCGAACTATATTTGTGCATGGTCTAAAAGCTCAACACTTGTATGTCCTTCGAAGATGTTCACGATCCGTTCCTGCGAAGGGTGACGATTAAATTAAACTTATGCTCTCCACAATTAGAATTGTGGATATATCTTCTAGGTTGAAAATTTGAATGATAAATTTAGCTTGGATTTTAAGCTCATTTGAAATTATGAACGCATTTTAATTTATGTGCAGCTGCATAGTATGGTTAAAATTCGAAATCCCGGACCACGACGAAAAAGTGCCCATGCACCGTTATTAATTTCGGCGCAAGCTGATTGCATTCTACAACTTGCAGGATCCAATGGTCGTAGTGCAAGTGTTGTGCCAGATCTTCCACCACCACGGGCACCCGCATTCGGTCACAGCGTTCACAGTTCACAATGGCGAAATGCAATTTATTTTGCTAAATTTACATGGAATTTGCTCTCATTGTGATAGTATACACATTCACTGCCGCAGTTTTGCGAATAAGGATGCTCCAGAAAGGTTATAAACGACTTAGTGAACAAATGCAAATGAATCCTTTTAAAATAGCTAACCATTGGCGGGGTGGCACTGCAGGCTCAAAAAATACGGTCCCTCTTTTACATTTTGGAATGTCTTACAGGTGCACTTTCTTCAGCTTTAAGAAATTTTAAAAACTGGTCGTATCACTAAGTCTCGCCAGTTTCGCTATTAAACAAGCACAATCAGTACATTGTGAACTGGCTATCCATCTCTTAATCCATCCATTCAGTACTTCTACCTCCATCCATCTGAATGTCATTTCGTCATGTCAGTGTGCGGTTTGTTATCGCGAAGTATTATTCACAAAGAGGGAATGGCTTAACTTGTTTAATAGGTTTCATATGGAAGCGATTAATAAAAAGGAGACATTTATCTTGAGGCATTTAGAGAGTATCATTGATTGATTTAGTGGAAATCCGTGTTACTGATTTAACGAACTGGGAAAATGCGAAGTAAGGAAAAACATGATGCCTGAGACGCTCGAATGCTCAAAAGCACACCAAGTGTTATACTCACCTTAAAATTGAACACGCAAGTTGCCAAAATACTGCCACTGTGGACAATCCAACTTTTATGCAAAGTTAAGGGAAGATCAATTTCACGTTGATTTTGCTACTTTCCCATACACAAGTCCAGCATTTTGCAGTACATTGAGGTAAGAAAAATTCCAAATATTAATGAGATTGTATTGTAAAATGACTTAATTGTTAACAAAACTTACCTTACTCATGCTTAAATGATGGGAATTTTATGTTACCTCCGTCGCACATCAGTTAGATGGGGGACAAAGTGTAGCGCCCTACAAACGGTCCACTCCGTCCTCAGAGTACACTGCCAATCCCATCTCCTCGGAGAAAACACGATAATATTGTATAGCATTATGGACGCTGTCTGATTGAGTGTAAAAATGGGCAGTTTTGGTCGAAAAGGTGGCATTATATGTGCTGACCCGCATTAAGTGACGTAATTTTTGCTTTAAGAAATATTACCGGAAGTGGCAGAATGGAATTGCAAGTTAAAGTTAGGCATGTTGTTACCTCTGCACAATCCATGATGAAATAAGGCCTTTTCTACTGTTAGTGAACTTATCTTCCACACTTCGTTTTCTTGACCAAAACTTGCAACTACTTCAGAGGCACTTCATAGTCTCGTCTATTTTTGCAGTCGTGCATCTGTGTGTCGTTAGTTGGGAATTTACTGCAATTTTCATTTTAAAATACAGAAGAGAACAAAGTGAGTACATAATATTTGATAGGTAGAAAATTGTGTCTGCATTGCTATGTAGCTTGATCCACTCACGCATCTTAGCGCGATTTCAGGCTGCATTGCTTTATCCAGTCTAGGCGTCACCACCAGAATTGCGTTCCCATGGAATTGTCTTGCATACAGTTGCTTATTATAAAAAATTACCGCAAAACAAACATTTTGAGTGATTTCTTGGTAATACTTCTTATTCATTCATTCGCTGCAATACTTGCAAACACAGTTTAGCCAACATTTATTAGGGATGGATTGATTACTCCACTTTCTGCAATCTTTAATAGCAGCTTCAACAACTTCTTCGGGCAAGAGCTCACTTTATTGCATTTATCCACGCCTCCTCAAATTTCATGCATTTTTAACCGAGCAGACCTACTGGCAAGAGCAATCTCTCTAGTATTTTCTACACTCTCGCAGCTATTATCACTGATGTTTTCCACATTTCGATATGTGAGCACATATGTCACAAATGTGCGACGTGTGTTGCGTATCAGTTTGTGATGGGTCTCGTACTACTGTCCAAATCAACTGTTCTGTATTGACTGGTGCTTGAAGAGCACTGTCTCATGTTCAGCTCTTTTACTAGACTGTATTACGAAGGCAGGGCATTAGGTGACATTTTCTCACCCCACAATTACGGGATTTGCTTATCTCCCTGCTATTGCCCCAAACCCAAAATGTATATCCTCATCGTCGAGTCAGTTTCTCTTTGTGAGTTCGGTAGTTACCCTTGTAGAATTGGAGTTGAATGCTGGAGGCAAAGATGTAAATTATGTTAGTTGGCGGTGTTAGATTAGGGCACTAAGTAGTTTGTGGTGTTATTTCACACAAGAATTTTGCAGATCTTGATGCGTTTTGCACTCCGTAGTTGTGTTTGAGTGTAGACCTGTACAGTTAAACGTATAATCGCGACATAGTTGTTCCCTTTTCCTAACTCTGCTCCTAATGCTGCCCGTGATCTCTCTTCTGTTCCGTTCACAACCGCTGTGCAGACAGAAGCGGTGATCCTATGATGATAGTTCAGCCAGACAGGGAGATTCTCGAGTTCTACGTTAGTGATGAGCAGATATGGTAGACGTACATACACG
>NW_020170472.1:185483-187871 GCF_000524195.1 Echinococcus granulosus
CAACTTACACTTCAAAGTGTAGGCCTGTCCACGTCCTGGCGGAGGGAAAAAAGCAGAGAAATCAATTGGATAATTACAACACAATAGACAAAAAATTTGCTGCTTTGAAGAAGCGTGTTAGGGTGGTGAATGCCACTACAAATGATCGCTTAGTCAACTTACCCGAGGAAGTTGTTGCTGCACACAATCATCAAAGGAAAAAGGGAACAAATCAACTTCAATGCAAGCACAACTCGCGCCATGCCGTACTAATGAACGCGGCTTTCGAAATTTGCCAATAAAAAGGGTATTTTTGCTGCATATGTAAAGTGAAAGTACTAAAGCTAGCATAGTCGATCATGAATGAAGATATCGTGCAAAAGTGAAAAATGAATGAAACCTGGGTGTTGCCACCAGGATTGGAAACAACTGTAACACACGGGAGGATGTCGCAGCCAGGGTGGCGCATTAACTTGTGAACAGATTAAACTGACATTTGGTTACTAGAATACAGATATAAGTTACTGCTCTCCTTTCAAAGCAGACTTCTGTGTTCCAGTTTATATACTTCTTGAGGGATGTGGGGCAATGTGCTTTGCACAAATGGGACTCAGCACTGAGCATTGAATGTATGTATGCCATACAACATGAAGGCGGTAAAACGCGTCACGTAGACCATATATTTTTCATCTTTTAGGATTTGCCACTTTTGCAACCAACTTTGCAGTACTGATTTGGTCATGATACGTTTCACTTTACTTACCACTTCTGGCCTGGTATTCTGAAAGTCACATCAATCAAGTGGTCAGCAAATAGTCAATGCCAAGTTGCTCGCTAAACTCTCATCAGCACCAAACAATCCCGACTACTCTAATGCACTTCACGCACGTTGGAGTATATTGAAAGCACAAAGAGGAAGTTAATGTTGGAATGAGTGGCATGGTCTGGTATTATGCTCATCGTCGCATAGGCGTGAGTTTGAACTTACCGCGGCATTGTGCGATTTCTGGCGACTCACCTAAATCAATGCAACACTTTCAGCAACTTTCACATCCATTGTACAATTTTTCTCTCCAGATAAGACTTAATTTCACCTCAAGTAATCGTGCAATAGTGGTGATGAAGCAGATTCATTGCAAAGAAAGATGGCAGTCCTGACTTATCAGAAGGGATATTCACTCACCTCCCTGCATCTAGTCTATAGTTACTTCCAGCATGCTGTTCGCAGTAGCCCATCCATAAGTGCTATTTTCATCCTTGTTATGTCGTGTAAAGTTGGCGATGAATATTCTTAGATCTGACTGCGTATCTTGTGTCAAATTACCTTGATTGGGTAGAAAAAGGCGTGATTGGCACTTCAGTTGAAGTTGAGAACACAAAAAATGACCCGATTGAATGCACATTAAACTCACGGCAGAAAGGCGAATAGGACACTTGAAGAGTACTGCCTTCCCAAGTTCACAGGAGTGCTCTATTTATAGCGAAGTGCACCTATATTTTAAATCAAGATTTAGGGACAGAATTCGTCCAGTACAGTGTTATGAGCAAATAATGCAAAAGACTACTCGAGTGCTGTTAGAAACATAAAGTTATGCTTTCACAACATTAATACAACAATTTACAAACCAAAGATTCACTGTTTGCGCCTTGAACAGCAAATGTGAGTTCCACGTGTGATTGTCCACGAAGAAACCGGGAAAGTGGAAACGATGTCTTCAGGTCCACTTCACCTGCATGCAAAATATTCGCTGATTGTACCTCCTCATTCTGCTTTCCATCAACACACAAGTAAGCGAAAGGCTCCTCATCACATAAATCACACGCACGCCATTCGCCGTTCAAAATACTGCACTTTTCAAAGAAGGTATATGCAAATTCCGCTAATGCAAACAGGTGTCCATTCTGCAATACGTTTGCATATTATTCTCCAGCTCTACTCACTCACCTTCCTATGGCTTCTGAAATGCACAGTTCGGCACAAAGTGTACTGCCGAAACTGGGCCGTACTCAGAAAACACCTGCAATACCTTCTGCTTGGATACATCGTTCAGAGTGATGTTGGCACATCCTAAAATGAAACACAATGTTTCCAATGGTGTCGACGAAATTAACTATTTTATTTTTGCTATGTGGGCATGACAATTGTGCATTTCCTGCTGCCCTTCATGCACATCATCAACTTGAAACTGACCAATTTGTTGAAGTACAGGAATGGATTATCGTGCACTTTCACTTGTCGCATTCAACGGTTCTTTCATCATAATGGGCAGAAAAATAAAGGAAGAGGACTGTGCATAAAAAAGAGGAATATTTCAATGTCAGCATACTTTATTCCACTTGGCAGGGGCCACCCCAGAATTCATCGCCAGCATAGCACTGGCCATTTCTTATGTTCATTTCACGAATATT
>NW_020170472.1:187971-190031 GCF_000524195.1 Echinococcus granulosus
TAGGCGGTGATGATCCGCCTGGCGTTCCAATGACCCGCGATCCCCAGAGCACTGGATCTGCCCCTATTTCACACACATAAACAAGCAGTTTGAGTTAATTTGTGGGAACACAAACAACAACCTTACGGAGGGCACCTGCATCCATTACGAGTTACAGGGACTTTTCGCTTTTAAGATTAACTCGTATGAGTGGGGTAGCAGGTGCAATGCATAAAATGCCACTATAAGACACGAGTAAAGGCGCCACCTCTTCAAGTGCGTATGGGTGATGCACGAGGTGGGTGCAAGTGGGGCTGGCATCTCACGACCAATCGCTATCAGGGCCTCCCCATCTACAACGCATGGCTTTCTTCCCCAACCTAACCCACGCATCTTTCCCGACAGCATCTACTCACCACTTTTACAATGCCTGCAGCTTCACTGCCCACTCCACTGAAACATGGTCCATTGAGACGTCCATTGCAGTTGGTGACTTGGACCTGCACATGGAAGTTGTGTTGTCGCCTGCCTCCCACCCAACTATCACATTACGCAGAATGCCTTGTGTGGCTCGTGCTGTTTATCACAAAAGCCATTTCAAGCATACGTAGGTGTCGAACATGGATTCAGGCCAGCGTGACAGCACGCCTCATTACAACACAATGGACCACGTACACCGCTTTCGATGTAATGCCTATCAAGAGTGGCCTACTACCAACAGCCAAACACACTATCGCATGCACAGAGTTTTGGCAAACAGTGACATTTTTAATAAGAAATAGAGACAAAGTGGAGAATGAGTACGTACCAGAGCAATGGGTGATGCAGATGAGAAAGACGACAACTGACAACTTGGCACACTTTCATGACTAGCATAGTGCCGTGTGTGCACTTATAGCCTCACCAACTTGACCTCATCACTGCCACTGGTTGGCTGCTTGATTAGGTGAAACTGCACTTACAACTGTGAATAGAAGACGCTCAACTTTGCGTTGACCTCCACCATGCTTCAGTCAGAAGTGCGTGGGTGTAGGCGTGGTGCTTAGAGTGAGTCCTTACAGGTTTAGCACGCACGCACTTGCAGTGAAGCTACGTGGAGGCGTCGACATCTTCCTTCTCACTCGTAACTTGGCGTTTTCGATACCAGCAGATGCAAGTGTTGCTACGATTGTGACTGAGGCTAATGCAGTGAAGTTACAGGGAAACATCTGCGTGTTCTTGCCTGGGAATTAGCACAATAACGATTAGATGTTCCT
Source organism: Echinococcus granulosus (assembly GCF_000524195.1). Classification (NCBI taxonomy): domain Eukaryota; kingdom Metazoa; phylum Platyhelminthes; class Cestoda; order Cyclophyllidea; family Taeniidae; genus Echinococcus; species Echinococcus granulosus. The sequence continues at coordinate 189,207 of NW_020170472.1, forward strand.
GGACCGCTCACAAAGCTTTAATCTGCCTCCACGTTGTTTGGGAGTGACATCTACAGGCTGCAGGAGAATTGCATTGAATGCTTACGCAATCACCCTCCAGTGAAGCATTTGTTCTACTCTATTATTATAAGCATAGACATGCCCAACATTTTATTTTGATAATCAGACCGACTAAGTTCTTCTGCATACCACTGGGGTCATTCCACCTCACGTGAGTACACTTGTGCGGATGAAGGCATTTGTGTTTCAGTGTGTACTGCTGCTATCCAACCACCACGTCATCTCGCCTCACACACATGCGACACTCGGACGTTTTCCAACAGATCGTGCATTATGCATCAGGTGGGTTAGGAAAGCTAATAAAGGTGGGGAAGTGGATTTTGGAATAGGGGGAAGATTACTGGGGCTAGTTTGGCGAGTTTGCAGCAAACACATTTGAGCCAGTCAGGCATGTTGAGGTTGTGTGATTCAGTGCAGAAGATTTGGCCTGTATCTCTCCCTCTCCATCCTGGCCATCGTGGCACTTTATAAAGCGTCGAAAATCGGAAGTTATTTCACGAGTCGCAGACTATAAGTTTATTTCACCTGGACTGAAGGAGAGCGAAATGTAAAGCACTCAAGATGTTTTACCCGACTCATTCAAGTTTAGCCTCTCGAGCAATCTCCACACGGACAGTAATGCACCCCAGTGTGCAAGGAACCCTTTTCGGTGTATACACAGACGTGTTTCTGGAAGAAATGGCAAACTTGAGATACTGACACTTCCTGAGATGGTGACAATGCTGAATGCTTCAATGTCCTGCAGTCAGCAAGACGCTGCAATTG
>NW_020170472.1:190131-191572 GCF_000524195.1 Echinococcus granulosus
TCTTTCCTTAACCCTGAACTGATGCCTACCCTCTTTCCATTTCAACGCGTGCCTATCACTTCATTAACCTCGGCATTTAACCCGGCGCCTCCCACGTCAGTGCCTGTCCAAATGCCATTGTGGCGAGAGATTGCTGTGGCCATTGTGCCACCACCGATGATTAAACCTGCACGATTTGCATTTTTCAATTAATCCAACTTCACTGTGGATGGGTGAAGCTATTGTTTGTTGGTAATAAAACCTACATGTGCCAATATTTTGGTGCTAGCGCTATTCCTTTAGCCCGCTGCTGGGCAACTATTCAGGCGGATGGACTTGTCATGAGTGGTTACCTTCAGCTCACTCACATTACTGGCCCCCCATCGCAAGAAGACGATTTAGTGAATTAATAGATATAACCCAGAAGAACGGGAGAATTGCCATCATCGCACTCAAAAAATGATTTCTGTCTACTGGTTGTGACAGCCCTTGAGCAACGGGAAGTCAGTCAGCAGCAACCAGTTGGAGAACAATTTATGAGGATCTGTCAACATGAAAACCAAAGTGGAAAGATATGATGACCAAAGAATTTGTAAAGGGAGGTTGCACAGTTGCGTTAGACAATCACAAAATCTATGATTCCACCAGAGTGAAGTTGGGCAACCACCGCCTAAAGTCGGTGCCAAAATTCTCAGCAAGGGCCTTAAGAACCAAAATTCGGACAAGGAGTAACAAGCATATCATCACAATCGGCAAGGCAATCGACCACCACAAGACACAAACTATCATCATATCCAGTCTATACATAAAAACGGTGAAGACAGCATGGAGTTAATTTGTACATTCTTAATCTCAACTAATCTGTGTGCCGGAAACGAGGAGGTACAACTTCCGTTACCACAAAGTGAAGGAGAACTCCTGTCACAAATATGTGACGCTAGGCGCAACGCGTTAGTTATAACTACCAAAAAGTAACAACTACAAAGGATCCAGCAAAGTGCGAGAAAGCAAAGACGCAAAAGTAAAACATTACACGACCACAACGACAATGGCCTGCAACAAATGCCACATAGAGTGACCGAGGAAATCAGATCCAATTCAAAGTGTTCAAATTGCAAACCAAAACCAGATCAGTTTATAAACTTACAAGAGTGCCTATTTTGACATCAGCTAGTCCATAGTGATCCTTATCCAATGTGTCGGCTAGTCCGGATACATTCGCGTAACACTACGAAGAATAAAGCAAGTGAATATGAGATGGTTGAACTTCTAGAGTGAGCATTCTGAAAGACTTGAGGATTACCTGAACTCACAGAAATCATCATCCAAAACGCTCAGTTTGTTTACCTCATCCTCCTCAGCTGCATTCACCGCCTGCGGAACAGCTAGATCCTACAAGAGAGTGAAATATGCCCCTAAAGTGCACAAATGGGTGACCTCACTGATCTGCAATGCCCTCCTT
>NW_020170472.1:191672-193834 GCF_000524195.1 Echinococcus granulosus
GGCTTGGCATCCTTCTCAACACTCACTTCTCAATTTTATCACTCTCATCTCCTCCTCCTCCTCCTCCTCCTTCAACATGCACTTGCGGTGCTCAGCTTTCACCTTCTCTTCCACCTCTCCACCAATCCGCTGCTGCACACCACGACCTCCACCTCCGTTTTCACGGAACCCACAGCTCACCGAGGACGCCTCTCACTCCACTCTCCCACACCACACCTTGCAACTCGGCTGGCTCTGCTGCTGCCCCTACTGCTGTACCCTCATCACCCTCTTCCCCAAAGCGAATAATACTTAGTGTCTATGCAGAAAACACATTCTTGCAGGATCCGTGTAGCCATTTCAATTGGCACATACCCATACTACTCATACTGTGTCTCAGCGAATGCAAAGGCAATGTTTCAATCAAGATTGGCAATTTTGCAGACAACAGGAAGAGTGCTTTATTCCCAGCTTGTTAGATTATTAATTTTACTGATTACAAGGCAGGAAGGAGATGTTAAAGCAGTGAGCGGCGCTAACTACCACACACACTTACTAGGATCTCTTAAACAGACAGTGTTTGATTAGTCCCCGTCAAAGTGGGTGACCACAGCTGGAGGGGTTCGGCTCATGATCTGTCTTCCTTTGCAGACGATCCTATTACAAACTAGTTCTATAATGTTCCATACGTCTATGAAATAAGAAGTTTGATTCCGTACGACACGAAGTGGTTCAGCCAGGCTTAACTAGTTCTACCATGTCTTTCACCATGGAGGATGACGTATTTGTGTTCTGAATGGAGATATCACAGTCGGAAAATCCAATTGTCATTACCAAATATGCATCCAAATTCAGCAAATAATTTATTGCAGGACTTGTTCCTTACCATCTCTTCCTTTCATATGTGCGGAAGATATAGTGGAGTAAGCACGCAAATGGTGGATTGCGCATTTAGGATCGTTAAAGTAGTTTTGAGGAGGGGAAGAACCACCTGGATGTAGATGCACTGCAGCATGGGTCTTCAATTTCTTTCCATTCAGCCAGTGATAATAATGCTAAAAGCAGTATTGTGGAGCATTATAAGGTTCCACTGCGCGTCATAGAGTGAGGTAGAATTGCAGTGTTGCAAGCAAGAATAAACTTGATGCGTTACATGGCAAAGCGTAGAATTTGACCTAACGCCAGTCAGGATTCAGACATGAATGCCGTATATGCCTGAGGAATAATGCTAGCTGTTGACGGTTAGTGAGCATCAACCCGACAATTGTGGCAGAGTTGAAGATTGCCTTATACGCTCATTTAGTTGATTTAAAGTTAACATTCATTGTACAGGCCAGCCAGGCAGTAAAGTTGAAAGTTGTGCGCTGGCTAGTCATGACGGAGATCACCATTGCCAATTCTTTACATTTGCAGGTTCGAACACCTTCCACCTTAAAACTACACGTTACCTTGTGAAAGGCGAATAACTCAATGTCACTGGACTTTGTCCTACTTCCCCTGAAAAGTGTGAAAAGGATGCACGAAACGGGGATGAAGTGAGCCCTATAAGCTCATCCATCCACGCTTAAGTTTGCATTCATTCTACATGTCGGTCAGGTATTCACACTGGAGGGTGAATTTGCCTTAGTTTTACTCAATGTATAAAAGGCAGAACTGAACGTATTGGTTCCTGTTAGACGTGTCTTGAATGAAGCTGATGGGAATCCAAAAGTTTGCCGTTTTTTTCTACAGCAGTGACCGATATTGGTGCAACAGTAAAGTCAGAAATACAGTGAGCATGACAAATGCAACATACACGCTGCATTTAGAAAAAGTCAAATTAGAAATGATTATGGGAATGGATGGGGAGTAACGCATTTCTTGGACTAGACAGCAGTCAGATGAATGGTCAAATTTTGGGTAGCACTCATAATTGAACAAATGAGTAGTAGGTAATCAGGTAGAAAGCACTACAAGTCGCTTTCACTTGTGCAGGAGACTTCACTGCGGGACTTGTCAGCTTCTACAGCTTCCATATACACCACTTGAGAGGTTGGGCGGAGAACGAGGGAGAGCGCTCTGAATGTCTCATCTCAAATGCGACCATGAATTCCTCGTCACAGGACAAACACTCGCCATTAAACTAAAGTATTATTGCGGTGGAGATAGGAAAGGGAAGTCCACGAAGTCAAATTTCGACAGAC
>NW_020170472.1:193934-203137 GCF_000524195.1 Echinococcus granulosus
ATAAGGATGATGTTATTAGTGCTTCACTTAGAAAAGAAGGCCTCTTGCCAAATCCTAGCTGTGTAGAATGTGTGACAGCCGGAAAGACAAAAAGTGGAAATAATGGAATGAAACTGAACCTGAGAAAGAGGTAACGAAATGAGCACAGCAGTGACTGTCAGCATGACACCTGCCAATGAAAAAGGAACGATATATGCCTTCACAACTGTGAATAAGAGGACCTTCGGTTGCACACGCATGACCATCTGGTCTTCTGATGCCAATGCTTTTAGCGCTATTTTGAGAGCACTTCCTTTTTCAACGTATTCTTACTTTTTACGACATTTTTTTACAATAACACTTTCTACAGGAAGGAAGATGGTGACACCTACAAAGGCGATACTTTACACAGCTACCAGTAATTGTCAGATATTATTAGCATGACTGGAATCAAATGTCATTTCAAGCAAAGTGCAGTCAAAGGGGTGGCAAAAATGGCTCTTATCAAATGCAAGAAGTTGTGAATGGGAATGAATGAACAGAGGCAACAGCAGTGATTCCCAGCAAAACGCCTGCTCATGAACAATGAAGCGTGTTCTGCGCATCTAGAGCTGAGAATGAGAGATCTCATGTATTCAACTGCTCGACTGTTTAGTCTCGATGCACAACAAATGCCAAGAGGTAAGTTCCAAGCTGATGGTGCAGTTACGAGAGCTCACCCATCCAAATTCACATATTTGCCGGTGCGAGTTCGGTGCAAAGATGTGCAACTGGTTGTACGACTGTGGTGCAGGCGAAAGCGCATTCACCTTCCCATCGAAGGCAGGCGCTACAGAAGAAGGCGAATTACAACGGTACCGTGCGAGGCTGGTATACCTTGAGGCTATCCTCATTCGGACTGTGAAACCGGTCTTTCCACGACTCACACAGATTGCGCAATGCCCAACTTCTTGAAGAAAATACGGCACGGCCAAGCATCAACTATGCAATCACAACGCCAAGTTGGCATGAATCTTTTGGGCACTCACAATTCGGGTAATAGATATGCTTAAATGGCAAAATACCGAAATTCTTTTATTATGGGCCGACTATACGGATGTATGTCTGCATCGTACCACATATTTAAAGAGCATGTATTTCTCCACTACGGATTGCAGTGACCTTTATGAGTGGGTCCTTCGTACTGTTACCCATATTTCCTAAGGATTGTATTATGCGTAGTCGTTTATTCAATTTCAAACAAAATGCCGGAGAAAGAAATGTCCAAATTGTGGACTCTCGAGTGTTTGCTGCAGATACAGTAAAACATTCCCGCATAAAACCCTCCTTAATTGAGGCAGGAGATTAACGAAGCAGTCTAGATTGAGAACAAAGCGCAGTGACAGTAAAAGAGACCCTGCAATCGCGAGGCTGAATTATTTGCCGCGTCATACAGGCAATTGACTCCAGGATATTTAGCTGGTGAAATTTACTTTCATCTAAGCGTATTAAGAAAATGCAACAGTACCCCCTTTTACCAACGAATATTTTATCACAGTCATTCCATCAACTTGTGATTCTGGTGGAGATTTGAATGTCAGCCCACACCTACGCAAATCACAGCTAATTCACAAATGGTACCGCAAATCACATTTTAAAGATAGAATCATTAATTTTAATTGACATTTCACCCGACGTAAATCGTCTTCTCCACCAGTGTCACTAGAAGCTGCCTACGCATTTGCACATCACAGGCACACTCTCACAGACACTGCTCTAGCAGTGGGGAAAGTCAACAACACTACCCGTTCGGTGGTGCGGTACACACTGAGGTTTTTCCCTCTAAACCGTGGACACGTTCTCCAACTGATGTAAGAGTGTTTTGCACAAAAGCCGATTCAAATGACCACTGCCATTTAAGTGATTGCAGCACTCTCGCTGTGGCCACAGTTTGAAGCAATGCTGGAAGAAAAGATAAAATGACATCAGAAGAATTATGGAAATGCTGGTGAAACTAATACCTCTTGGGAAAACACGGCGCTACAGCACTGAAAGAACATCTTAAGCGCCATTCCAAATTACTGTCCAAGTCATTAATTGCGGTTCAGTTTGGTAATTATGGAATGCTTGCAAAAGTGAACAGCTACCAATCACGCCATTGTTGTCGTTTTGTAATGGCAACGTTTGCCGGACAACGCGACTCACCTATGACGACCTTATCATTACCTCAAAACATAGCTTGCTTTAGCAAAAATCCACATATGCCATGACTCCAGGCGATATTTCGACACTGCGTAGTGCTTAGGCCATGAAATAGCATCCACCATTCAGTCTAAAGACCACTCATTCCTGAAATCACCTTCGATTTGTCCTTCGCTGAAATGGACGTCTGTCCACTCGCCCTAAAATATTTTACGCACTTGGTGCGCATTGTCGTCTTAAGGTCATGGTACTCAGTCCGTACTAGCTCAATTGGGCGTGTTCTCGTCTCTACACTACTAAGAGAATTTATTCCCACAGTTCAACTATCTGCTGAGTGTACAGCCACGCATGAGGTGGTAGGTACTGACGAATTTGACAAAAAAAACAACCAAAAGTCGAAATCTTATTGCACTTTTGTTATCAGGTTAATTAAATGCAAACCATTTGTGCTGGTAAAACAAAATTTATCTCTTCGTTTCTACAAGTGAAATGTGTACCTGTAATCAACCCATGTGCCAGTTTCTGCCAGTCAGCCAAATTAGGTTTGACAATTTTCCGTTATAATTTATGCATTCCCATTATTTGTATACATTTTCGTCGAGACTGTGTGGAATGTGACAGGAAACTTCACCTCCACCCATACTACTATTACACCAAGGAGATGTTGAAGGTGAGGAAAAAATTGACGCACTTTTGCCGCATATGAATTGCCTTGGTGAGCAGAAAGTGTTAGTTTAAGGCGTTTGCATGGCATGTAACGAAAGTGGCCAAGGAGAGTGGACATTTGACATGGCAGGGAGAAGGCGGTCGCATCGGTGGACCGACGTCTACGCGGATGGGCCAGGGTAGAGTAGATTCTAAGGCCATACTTCATCTCCATGTTCGGCATGCTCAACGTGACCTCATCAAATGACACCGTCACAAATTTTATGCATTTGGCGCTTCTGCTTTAACGGTTGAGATTCCGTGGTAAATAAAGGCGTAAAACTAGCAAATGCAAGTAGAAGAGCTTGAGGGAGAACAGTAAAGTAAACGGAAGAAGCAGAACAAAACCGAAATTGCAGTTGATTTATTGGGACGCAAATGGCAAGTCCACAAACCATATCGAATTGCTCAAAGTGATTCCTTTGCCTCCTCCTCTCATTTGTTAGTTTTTCCTTGATATCTTTCACTTCTCATTCTTAGTAAATGTGATTTGAAGAAGCAGTCAATGTTGTCGAAGCAAGGAAATGAATGGGTTGGAATGGGCAGCGGCCGAGTGTGAGAAATGCCCCACAATTTGTTATTTGCCGCCTCTCACCGCTCAAGGCAGTGAGGAATGGAATTTCTATTTCCACCCAGGTGTACCCAGTTTCATTCATCGGCTGCTGATTCTCACCACCACGTATATTGAAAGGCAATCCATGTCTTCTTCAACTTCATCATCCTTTTTTCGGGTTAATCAGTTCGTCCTGAAGGCTTGGAGGCAACTCAATTCTCAATGGAACAAACGAGGAAAAGATAATCAGGTAGATAGCATCAGGAGCATGAGAGTTGAAAATGAGTGACCGCAGCTGTTTGGATCCTGCTTACAGTCTATCCAAATATGCCAGCAGTCAAGTCACGAATTCGTCCATGGGCGGACTATCAGTGCATGGAATGTGATAATTCTCTCGTTCTATTCTCCCTCCTTTCCTTTCACAGGCGCGGTAAGTCTGGATGGGTGCGAGGTGGCAAGTCAGACATCACGTTGATGTGGTAATGAACGAACCACGGAGATGGTAAAGCACAAGCGGTTTGGAGAGGTGGATTTTCCACTGATTCACCGTTGAATCCACTACAAAAGCAGGGACCAACATGTGAATGAGGCCAAAGTGTTGAGAATGGGGGTTAAAGTGCTGCATTCATCCAAATGAGCAAAAATTCGGATTTATTTTACTGTCCTGCACGCCATACCTTGTCGCTTGTGACGCTTTTCTGCCCACTGCTCGCTTGTATTTCCGCCTCTCCTTAGTTTGTCCTTTGGGGTGGTGACGTGATGTCGGACTCCACCTCGCACACATTCAATCCTTCCGCGTATGTCAAGGGAAGAGCAGTGAACAAATCCTGCGGTAAGCTCATTGCTAAATTTGGATGTAGTTTGTTGATGTTGACTGGATCACTCGTTTGTGATGGTTCCACTTAGACCGCACGCTTGCCTTCTACAGTGCAGGAACACGAGCGCCCACCACCAACCCTTTGTCTCTCCCCATCCCCAACAACCTACGTAGGCAATTACATTCGCTTGCGAAGAAGTCTCCTCCAGTACGGTATCTGCTGTCTTACGAGTGTCACGTTGATACGCCACATCAAATGTGCAGTTCTGTTGTCAAGTAGGAAGTGCATGTTTGAACAAATGCTGCAACAAATTGCGTCTTTGTGTCTATGGTTGTTTTTACCCTACTTAAACAAGAATTTAGTATTACTTTCAAAGCGAGCTGCTCTACTTACGGATGTCTTGCACGACCCAAAGCGCACGTAGGTGTGAGGTATCCTATCGTCCACTTTAGTTTGAAAGCCTCGATTTCGCGTGTAGATCGCTGCAGAGTTGAATATGCGAGGAGTTGGAGTGACAATCAAGTTTGTGTTACTGTCTCCATTGGTCAGAATGTTTGACTTACGACGACGGAATTAAGTAACTACTAGCCTGACAATACGCGTCACTGACGCGGTTGGCTCGTAGGCCTCCTGCGGCTCAATGTCAGTCCTACAATAAGCCCGTATGGTTGAATTCAGTCAGTTTAAAATACCTCCATCCCCAATTTCCCAAATGTTAGACTTAGATAATGCAACACAGGGCAGATGGATTTTGGGAAAACAGCCCAAACCTCAGTGGTGAAACCTGCTGTGCATTCAACATCACGGTCACTTAACAATTACTGTGTCCTCCATTAAGAAAGCCTTTTCCAAGTCTGGTCAGACCTGGTAATAAATTTACCTGAAAAGTGTTTGATTCACAGGAACTGAACATGCACAAACATTTGACAATTTCTTTTTGCGTCTTCGATCACCCACAAATGAAAAGAAGGTAGTTTTTTGAGTATTGGGATTGACAGGGTTGAGTTGGAATGTCTGAGAGGCAGAGGACAACAGCAGCAGTCAAATGACCAGTACTGTTACAGAAGCGTCGATCACTGCTGCTTGAGGTGGATGGATGTGTGTGGGATTGAAATATCATTGAAGGTATAGACAGACTGATACGTAATTGGATGGTTGGAGAGATGAGTGGTAGAGGGATGGGGAGGTGAATGGGTAGGTAGACAAATGAATTCAAAAACACATGGATATATGAATGAAGTCACTTTGAGGACTTCTCACTGTGACGAGCACGTTGTCCTCCAACATGGCTTCCGCCCCTCCTGATGCGCTCAAAGATGATCGTCCTAAAGTAAACGGGGCAAATGAGGAGGTGAACCGATATTCAGATCGCGTGGTTGGCTATGCACTGTTGATTGCCACTGCTTTGGCATTACTGTGATTAGCAGCACACTTCTACTTAGTTGATTCATTTAATTATTGACAAATCAGGGGAGGCTTACCAAGAGCACCAATTTTGCCACCTAGAATGCTTGAGTAAAGAAACTTATAGAATATTTGCAAAGTGCTTTAGAAAGGGCACGATATTTCAGCCCCAAAAGTACCGGAAGATTTGTGCCAAGGCCGCTACACTAGCAAGCAAAAGGAGTGAGAGGTAAATCGTTTATGAGCAGAAAGGCTGTTGGAATAACGAAAAAAGACGCGGAGATTGAAGAGTATCGCCTGGAACATTTGCAGATTCAACACCCAAAGAACTTACCACTGCATGCTACGTCGACGTTAGCGAGATACTGCATATGTTCAGCTGTACATCGAAATGTGATTAGCTAATATGGGGTCTACCGCCAACTTTTATGCCAATCCTTTAAATAGAAGGCAACGGAACAAATGAAATCCATATGCTGCCACCAACATGAACCCGTCCAGATACAAAGTAAAAACAACCGTTTGTTTCAAAGAGAATCACTATTGAATCATGACCTTGGAGACAGAAGTAACAAAGTGGTTTTTATCAGGGAAAATAACAAAGGAGACATGAAAACCCTCCCCTTTTTATAAGACTAGTTTTGACTCAAGGGAGAGAAAAGGAAGTATGAGGAAACAGCAATGATGGAGGAAGATGAAATGGGGTAGAAATGCGGGAATAGGGGGTTGAAGACGTGTACAACTTACGGGGCCATGGGAAAACCCCACTCCGCCACGATCGCCAACTTGAAAGGACGAAGGGAGTGATGGCAATGAAGGCAATGCCGTCAGAGACGCTGTTCATTCATAGCAAGGCGGATGAACATTCATCTGTTTACTTATTTTTTTATACATTTATAGAAATTATTTGGCTAAGTAGGCATTAAATCGGAAGCCGTTTCATTATAAGTCAAGGGACTACAGTGACAGCGGGTCCCCATCACACTCGTGCCGTCTTTATTGTCACGCAATTTCACAACAGTGGATGTGAAGCAATAAGTGAATTGCAATTAGAGACGCCGTTGTTTCGAGTGCGGCTACGTGTATGGCAAAGCATCAGCCTCAACATTTGACAGGAGTGAAACTGCAACTGGTGTTATCATCATCCTCACCCGTTGGAGCAAAGCTAACGAATGCACCGACAATGAGAGGGGCTGATGAACTCCTTTGCATCTCAACTGAAATCCTCCTTTCACCACCTGTTGCTGGTAAACGAACCACGTGCACCGCATTGGTAGTTGGTCTGCCTGTATTCCATCCGACGACTATTTCACGCGACCTACCTGCATGAAATGACTGTGACCTATCCTCTCAACGACAGTGAGACAAGTTGGCTTGACGATTTTAAAGTACGTTTTCTAATCACCAAGCTAATTACCGTGTCAGTCCTGTTTGAATAGCAACACTTAAAGCCGCACATTTGCATTGCATAAGGCCTCAACATCCAACTCCACATAAAGCATACTCGTGAGGCGATTTTGGGCTAAATGAAACAGCATACAAGTGTAATATCGTCTCGGTTTTGCAACCCACAGCCTTCAAGTTTAGGCATAAATATCGGTGAAAATAAAGATCGGATTCGCTCACTTGTCAATGTGTCAAGGTTAAGGTCTTTAAAAGAGGTTGAAGCTGCTTCATCAGTTAAGGCCGCAACTGCAAAGCCAGCGGAATCATCCACCAACCAGACCGACGGTGGTAGCAGTGAGGGGGTCCTAATCCCAGCTAAAGGTGTGAGTCGTCATACTAAGAGCGAACAATTCTCCATAGGTAGAGTTTTGTCGAAAACATTTAAAAGTAGGTAGAATGACACAATGACAACAAGGCACCCAAGTTAGATATAGCACTTTCTTCGGGCACATTCACAACTGGCGGCGGCCTCTAAAATTCTAACAGTTGTCCAGAAGACGCACTATGCTCCATAGTGGAATTCATTACAGTAGTCGACGAATGCAAGAACTACACATGTGCACAATAACGTCTCATAGAATGACTCCATGCTTTGTACTATGCTACAAAGCACCAAACGGCGGAAATAGCGAAACCCCAACCCAATGTGTCGACCAAAGATCTGAAAATCGCGTTTCAGTTAATCCCCAAAAAGCCCATGCTGGGCGCCTCAACTTGGGAATATGAGACGAGATGGGGCATTCCTGGCTGCCCACTTCGTCGACTACATGGCCAAACTGTTTATGAACCCAATGAAGTAAATCAAGCCGGCCAATATACCTTAACAAAGTCCATCTTCTTATCGCGTAGCTACGCAATCAATAAATAAAAAAGGAGGAAATGTTGTTAGAAATAGGCCGTCGTCTTTCAGTTTGGACGGCCGCAAGATTATATATTAGAGTGGAGGAAAAGCAGATGCTCTGCATGGGAATCGCCGACCAATGTGCTGCTTAGAGTTGCTTCCATCGCAATACGGTAAAAGCCTCGGAACCCACCCACAAGCTAGGAAGGAAGCCGGTCGCATGCTAATTGTACATTAAGGCAATAACGCGACGTACCTCAAGTGGGTGAAGTTCTTCAACCCTGGTTCAGCCCATTGGCATCACCTTCGTGAAGGTTATGATGTGGTGTACCTGAGCGAAGGCGCACTTCCAACTACCCCGTCTGTCGCGACGATGACTTCCGTTTGTGACGATTCGCAGTAGGCTCTGAGGCTCCATTGGCATCCGCCGTGGTGACCATCTTTGATGTGGCCCACTACGAGGGTTCCGGTGGCGACGTTGAGGTTACCTTAAAATACAGCCACCGTCCAGGTACATAGACCAATATATTCTAACATCTGGTCCCTATCCTACCCCGCTATATAAAAAATGGATTGTCGTTGACCCCTTTCGTTACCAACCCTTCCAACGCCAGCACGCGGTACTTCCGTGAGCACAGATCGGGTTGCAAAGGCAAATGGATGGAATTGCCATTAGCACAATCAGTATGTCACTTTAGTTACCAAGGTAATACGATATATGGTATGGCAGTGCCGATATAATTATGATACTTTATAGTAAACGATGTCATGATCCATTCCAACTTTCCGATAGACATTGATTATGTGAATCCCATAAAGTATGCCCAACAATTCGATTCAAGTCGCCAACGAATACACAAGTTTGCAATAAATGCGTCTGATAAGATTAATGAAGAGAAAGCGGTTGAGCAATCAAGAACCAGGAAAGGGAATATGCCATTTTAGAGATGCAGTCATTCAGGCGATTCCCGCACACGCACACACCTCCTGATGAGCACTGTGGCTAATACTGACCACTTTATTTCTTGCTGTGCAGGGCTCTAAATATAGTGCTTTGTCGTAAAAATGATAATCAAGAGACAAAAATCAACATTCCCCATAGTTTATTTTGTGGAGTTGGGCAGCCAGTTATCTTTTTTTAAAAAAAGACTTAAATCGGTACAATGATGCCCTCCATGAACATGCAGTTATATTCAGAGCGAACTCAATGGTGGCTCTGGATCAAAAGTTGACTAATAGGTGCATGATGGAGGACAATGTTAAACAACGGTGGAAA
>NW_020170472.1:203237-227887 GCF_000524195.1 Echinococcus granulosus
GTCACACTTAAACGAATGTCATGGTGACAAAAAACAGCATGCAAGAAACACTCGCAAAAGCGAAGAGCAAATTCATCACTCCACCTATTGAGGAAGGTTCTAAAGAGTGTCACGCAGCCTCGACAATTGTTACAACTGTTTGGTACATGGATCTACACAATTCACGGAATGAAAATCACTCCAAGAAAAAAATCAAACAGTAGCTGCCACCATTTGGCGATCTCGTAGCATTAGCGTCACATTAAGACTAGGTTCTATGTTAGTACAAAAGACAGATTGTCAACTTTAAATTCTGAGTTTAAATAAGAGGGTGTCAAAGTTCAAGAGACAATATAATACATACCAAAGCAGTCCTTTGCTTACCAAACCGCAAGCAAATAGCGCGCCCACTGATTTAAATGACTCAGATGAGTGTCCAGAAATAAGGAAAGGCTTAAAGTCAACAAAAAAAACAAACTATAGTAAAAAACAACTTAATATTCTATAGGGATTGCAGAACTTATGATATAATGCATAATTATAATAGGTGTGACTTTCATGCATCCTAAGTCCATATATACTTTCTCTTAGAAAAATGTTAGTTTATTATTATATTATAATTGAAGAGAATAACCCTAGGTTTAGACTCTGTTTTAGCATTAAATCTCGTTTTTGTAGCACAAAAATTTACCTTTTGTTTGAGTGCGCCAACTAGTCAAACATTGCCATGTGTTTGCTTCGCATAACGTGTGTCAGGCTTTGTGCTTATCGAGATTCTAATGTTTTCGAGCTTAGCTTTGATGGAGCGCCATCGAAGTTAATGGTGCGTCTATACGTGAAGGCAAGTTTGCCATTCGTTTGGCTGACTCCGCTGGAAATGCTGTTTGTTGTAAGGTGGAGCTTTCGCACTTTCGAGTCGTAGTAGGTTGGATTAAGTTAAGCTGGATTTGACACACCAGCTGTTTCACTTTCTTCGTGCCATGAAAAATTGACGAAACACTAGTGGAAGGGCTGTTTTGCTTTTGGGTGGGGGATTCTTCAAGGTATGTTGTCGCATTTATGTAAATTTTGCAGATGTTTGGTGTTGGCAAACTTGTAATTTAAAGCTGAAGATATAATCTCTTGGGAAAATTATTTTCACTTCTCTGAGAGTCTGCGTGTGAGAAATGTGCGCCTCTATTGGTTTGACAATCCTATATTGCAATTGAAGATTTTTACTCTGGAGGCGACTCGACTTTCATCAATTCGCAAGTCTCTAGAGTATTTGCATCTGACTCACCCCTATCTGGAGGCGAACGTGGTGAAGACTGCTGAGTATTTCAAGCGACTCTTCTCTTGCCAGCAATTTTCGTTACTTGGACTTGCCAGAGGACGGGATCGCTTGTCTGCTGGGGGACTTTTGGAATCTGGTGAATATGGAGTCTCCTTATAACGGGTAATCGTTGTAATGCATTCTTCGACAATATTCATGGGTAGATAGGTAGTAAGTGATAAAAAATCCCTTAACCCCTTCACTGGTTCATTTAGACATCCGACTATGCATATTGCCGGTGGCCAGCATGCGAGGATGACGGAGCTTGGGAATATTTAACAGAGCAACACTTGATCGCTCTGCCCACTGCATTCTGTCTCCCAATCTCGGGACTTGCAGACATTGAATCTTCCCGGAAATTCCTGGATGGCGCCTTTCTCTATGGTGGAGTGCGTCGAGATTTCCCAAAGTATTTTCCTCCTCGCACCTGCAGCATTTCAACAGAATTATGGACATTCATCGGTGCTTGGGTATGGTGAATATTGTTCGTCTTGACCATGATATGGATGTGAGATAGTCATGCCACCTAACGACTGTCACGTGGTGTAGAACGTATTCATGTCAGGAGTTAGGTTGTTTGGTGCCCCGAGGTAGATGGCAGTGGAGATATTTTGAACGGGCTCATGAGATGACAGAACTTGTGGTCCGCGATGGTTCGGTCAACAGGTTTTGGGAGGATCATGGCTTTGTATTAGCGTTTTAGAGGCTACGGCAATGGCGCTTGGTAGGTGAAATAGTGGCCTCCAGCTTGTCACCATGTCTAATGCTACTGATGTCGATTCACTGGTGTATTTCCAGGTCATTGGTATTATGCACTATGGGCGTGAATTTTGGCCTTTAGGGGAGCAGTGTTGGTGTCTCGTGGAGAGGCGAGTGAGAAGGGGCCACTGGGAGGTTGCGCTCTCCGCGGTTTTGGGTTGGTGGAAGAGGCCTATCGCGTTGACACCGACTGGCGGAGTGTCTGTTTCGGCGACGAAGTGGGTCATCACCGCTGCTGTGGTACAGGTGTTTATGGGTGAGATTATAGTATTTAAAAGGCGGAAGGGAGAGGTGGCGTGGTTGTCGCCGTACCCTGGTGCGATTGCTCGGGAGTGGGGTGGTCGGTATTTCTTCGTCTCTGAGTCAATGGTGGGCGGTGTATTGTCGAGCTGAGGCGAGAAGATGGGCTTGTCGTATTCGTGGCATGCGGATGATGGGTCAACACATTAGTTGTGTTGACAGGTAGTCGCTTCGGGGTTGGCCTTAAGGCCGTCGCTTGACGGGCGTTTGTTTTGCGGGCTGGAGGTGTTGGGGTGGCAGCTTCACCAAGTAGTGGAGTTGTGGTAGTGGGTGCTGCTGCTGCTCACCCTGCTGACGCACTCGAGTGCGGATCTCTAAGCTTTCCTACTGCGTGTTTTTTCGTAAAAGGGGTACACGAGTATACCATAGGCTCATTTTTTGTGGTGCCTGCGTAGTGATGTGTCGCTCTGCCTAACGTAAGTAGTAATGACCCACTTCGATGTACTGCTGTTGATTCTTTTGGTGAGCGTGTTGTTTTTTTGAGACTGTGGAGTGTCATTTCCGGATGTGAATTCTGCGTCGAGTACATAACATGGGGTGGTAGATGCGGAGGTGGTGGTGTCGATCATTCTTGATAGATGGGGTATTGTTGAGGTTCTGCATGACATCCACCCTCCATTTGGTGCAAGAGGTTGGTGAATGCAGCAACTTGAGCTCGGATGCACAAGTGTTGCATTACATCGGTTTGACATGGCTGTGGTTCGGTTGGTATTAAATGGTGTAGCAACTAGAATGTGAGGTGTGAAGTATACCTTCACCAAACATTTACTTTAATTTTTTAAAAGCCTTCGTCTCTGAGGCTAACTGCCCCAGTTTACTGGCTACCGCACTGTCGCTCAGCCTTTTCTGGCTGAGTCTTTCGCCTGTGCAAGCCTGTACAATGGACCCAATTGCCGGTAATTTTAAAGTCCAAACTACGTAGCGGTTACTATTATGGATATACGAACACAAAGAATACTCGAGAAGAGGAGCTGTAAAACAAAGCAGGTGTTATGATCATTCGCTGTTTTTTCGCCAGTTCTTTAACCCTTCCGTGGACCTATACTAAAGCCTTCTCCTTGATCATCCTTCCTTACGAAGGACTCGAATGCTAAAATCCCCATTTTTTTCATTTAAATTAATTGGGACAGAAGGATACCTCTAGTACCGATATCAGGATGGAGCAGGAAAGGTTTGAGGTGCACATGTCAATCATAGTCGAACATTTCAAAATATAACAATATCCACACCAGTGACGGATAAGCAGGTCGTCGATCTCAGAGGCGGGGGAGGACGTACATACTGGTAAACATTAGCAGTGGGGCTCCGCTCGGCAGGACGTCAATGCCACCAGCGCTGCCGGCGATGTCGAGATGGGTATAGGGCAGATGTTTCTTCTCCAAATCTAGATCGTGCTACACAACCGAAGGACAGTTTAAGTAATGAGGGAAGACAAGAGAATAACTGACCATCAAAGTCAGTGGATACAGTGCGTTACGATTTCCCCGCATGAGTGCTCGTTTATAGGAAAGACACCTGTTTGTGTGAATACAATCTACCAGGGCATATGTTCGGCTGTGGAAGCAGAGAAGGAATTGACCTCATCCAAACCGCCAGCAGCAATCATGAAGGCGGCGGAGAACTAGTGCCCACGAGGGGTTGCGCTAGTTGGGAGATTATTGCATTGAAGGAGATCTTCGCACTCGCTATGACCCTTGACTACTTCACGGTCCTCTCTGCGAAACGTTGATATCTGGATTTACAAAACATCCACACGTAGCCCTTCCGGAGTTCTTTGAACCGTTAATGAAAGTAGGAATTATGCCATTAGCACCTCAGCCATGTCAGATACTTGATCACCTGCTCTCTGTAGGTCGCTTGCGACGCCTGGCTTGCGTGCGGGACCGTTGTCCATGATGGCCTAAGGACGGAATACAATTTCTACTGCCCATGTTTGCACAAGACATGATGTAAAGAAAATGCGCATCTTACGATGTAACAACTGTATGAGCGAACCCCGTTGCCAGTCAGTAGCGAATGTAAATAGAAAAGGATTAACGGCATTCATCGCCTACAATTACAAAGTTTGGAAAAATAAAGGCACTGGTGGCAAGATGATTATGTGAAGTACCAAAACTACACGTGGACGGTCTGCTGTAGCCTCCGATTTCCGGATATAATGAAAGAGAGAGAGTGGAAAACTTGGAATTAGTGCTTTTATGTATGTTAGACGACTCACGGAAATTGATGGCAGAATAAAAACTCATAAATACAGACGACAATTTAATTGTGGATAGGGGGTGCAAACATTTACATAACCTGTTCTTTCGCCGCACAGAGCGTTGGTGTTTGCCCACATAGACGAGTCGACCTGCACACGAAGTGATGATCATGTCAGCTACGTAACCGTTGGAACCGATGCTGTTGCGCACAAGGGCCATTGCACCATGTACTGAAAGGCCCTTCGGTTTGAGTAGACTAAAGATCCTAAAACAACCTGCTACTGCTGCGGCCCTACTCTTGTCCCTGTGCATACCCGCCATCACGCCGCCCGCCTTCACATCCATCCCAACCGTGTCGTAGGTGATGCCCTTGCCAATCAGAAAGAGTGTTGTGTCTGCCGGTGAAGCACCCTCGTAAGTCAAGTGCACCACCTTTCCATTGTGCCGCTCAACTCCTAAAGTAAGTGGGATATTTAGGGGTTACCGCAAAAATCGAAAGTTTAAATTCAGACAGCAGCTGTCCTACCCGAAGCGGCTCTATTAACAGCTGCCATGAGAGGATATGCACAAATGTTGATCTCCCGAACCTGCATCATCACCACGGATGTGGAGGCAAATTCACTTTTTTCGCACTCGACAATTGGCGGAGCGGACATTCGCTTTGGATCCGAACCGGCGATGTCGCAGGCTACGCGTCGTCCCTCCTCCATCGCGTAGGCCACCCTCAAGATACTCTTCGAAGCACCAAACATTAAGAGAGCATCAAACTTCCTCGCTTTCTCAGGAAATGCCTTGCGCAGTTCCAGTGGCTGAAGAAGACAACATTTGGGGTACGTTGGAAGGCATGCCTTACGTTATAGAGGGCATGCATAGCACCAAGAATGGCATTGAGCAGAGGAAAATCTTTTTTCATCCAGACAGCGTCTTTTGGTCTCGACGTAATGTGTCCGAGTACAAGGAGTGGTCTCCGACAGCCTATGCGATGTGTCCTGAAAGGGGAAAGTCCAGCTTATACACCACCTACTTATAACGACAAAATTATCTGCCTACTCAAAACTCATACTTCCCTTGACAAATATTAATAGAATTTTGGGAATATTTGAGAAAATCTACTCTTTTCTACTTTGTATTAATTAAAGTTGACATACATTTTGATGGCTTTAGAAGCTGCATCCGAAATATTACGACTGTCTGCAGTATCCCCATCAAGTTTTCCAGTTGGGGCGAAAATCCACAATATTAAAAAGGACAACTGATGAGTTAGTATTGCATTCCCACATAATAAAATTAGAAATCCAGATATGTTTTAAATGCAGAACAGTGCATCTCTACAGGATTCAGTAAGTCAAAGTTCATTTCTCCTAATTTGTGGAACCAATGCCTGGAATCCGTGAAAATTTAAGACCACGTGATGCGGGACAAGAGAGTCACCAACGCGCCATGAGGGGTTTAAGGGGACTACAGGTATCCTGTGCACAAATCCGGTAGGTTTTAATTCATCACGTCACATTCACTGGGATAACCCTACACTGTAAAGTGGCTGACATTTTAAACCGACGCTCGAACACTCAAATGGCTTCAGTGTCTTTAATTGGACCCAAAACATCGAGCTGAAGGGCATCGGCAATCATTCCAGTAAAAATCATGGCCAAAAACTGTCTTTTTTTAAAACTAACTGTAGACACTCACCAGTCTTTGGCAAGGGTGATCAGGGAATGGGATGAACTCACAAGATTCGGGTAATTTGGGATTCACCTGAAAGCCAAAGTATCCCCTTGTTGGCTGGTTAGAAGAACATCTATTACCGATCGGATGCGCTGAAGACAAACGTACTTTCGCATATTTGGTGAGAGTCTGTTCCAACGAAGAAAGTGGTGACCCTAGCAACCGAATTGCATCGTTAACGAAAACGACGACATCGCAATCGGCATCGACAATTCTTGAACAGGCCCTCAGATACAAGAGGAGTGTGTAACTCATAATTTCAAGGAATTGTCTACTTATAAGTACCTCCTCCATTATGATTGGATGATCAGTCGACAGCGGTACACCCGCAGGGCCTGTGCCTTCGTTACACCCATGTGCGAACATAGCACACAATTCTACACCTCTGCCAACCATGTCGTTAGGCTTGATTTCAGCCTGTTCCAGCATCATTGTTCTGGCAGATTAATTACACGATTTGCCGCTTGATTTACTTATCCTCCAAATACGCAAAACTGCCTTTTTTCCATTGGCTGTATTACTGAGTAGAAGAGAATTGAAGTCCAAGAAAACATTTTGTTAGAATCCAAATTCTTTTCTACATCGTCTTTACAGCCCTTTTCGCAGCAGTTTTCAAGACGCATTTCCGCAAATAGGAGGTGAAAGTGCGCTTCACTGTCGTGGGGTAATTTTTGAGTCTCTCATCAGGAAGTGAAAAACCTGTGCAAACAGTAACATTGCCTTGCCGTGCCTACACTTGTACTCAGGCTGTAATCCAAATCAACCTGTCACAATGACTAGTTGCCTACTCCAGCGGTGCTGTCATTGCATCAAATTTTACCCACTTGCCAAATAAAGTAGCTACGAGTAATAAATCTCCAACTGGGAGTCACAATTGCACATTTTGGGGTGGTTTTGAAGGTCCTTTGTTGCTCTTCACGGGTGTGCCTATGCCACAGCATTGACACGCAGTAATTTTGCCTAGTTGTGCAGCCACCTTCATTCGTTTTCCAGGTTATCCTTTCTGCATTTCGACTTCTCTTGTTCTAGATCACCACGAGAAATCAACAACATGACTGTGAAGCATTCGTTTTAACACGACCAAAGATAATAAACACTTGCGTATAAATAGTATCCAGTCAAGAAATTTTCTCCCAAACATTAAGCAACAAAATCCGAGTATCTGGCGTCATTAATTTAAAGCGACTGTAAACAAGAGTTTAGCACAGCTTATTCAGCAACTGCTACAGGCAACTGGTACTGGAATTAGCGATTACTGGCGTGATGGCATTAAACGTTTATTTAAATATTGCGTTGGTTAAACATCTATTTTCAATTTTATGTCTTTTAATAAATAAAAATAACTTTGGTATAGCAAAAGTGTACTTATCACAGCAGACCACACCCCTGTTGCTCTTAAGCCTGGTATTTTCTTTCTTAAGGACTCTGACCGTCGGTGTGACGGGCAGTAGTCATTTGACCCGTCGCACTAAGGTAAGCAACATGGCAAACAGCCACGGCGATGGCAAAGCCACAACCACAGCCTTCGCTTCAAAGGAATAAATTTCCGGTTCATCTACTGAAATGGCACTAGTATTGCCAAATTAAACCCTCAGCATGTAGCCCTCTGGAATGTGTCAGTACATTTGTCAACGCATTTGCCCTGCTTAACCCTTTCCTACTAGGCTACAACGCGAGGATATTTTCCAACTACCTAAATGGCACCCAGACTTTTAGATTATTTTTAACTCAACTTACAACCCCCACCGCCAATCGGCATACACTTTAAGTTTACATGGGTATATGTAATTAAAAATAGCATCAAAAACGAAATCGCTGATATACGCAAGACACATTATCAATAAGATTGATAAAATTAAATGGAAGCAGGGGAATGTCAACTGATTACACTCGGGTTTTTTAATTTCTCCCAGTGTTGGTATTTATTTCTCACTAGTCGAATAATCGCCACTTGTTCAAGTGGTTGTGGATGAAAATTCGGCTACTAATTATTCTTGGTCTTAATGTTTACATCAAACGGTTCTAAACAATGATAGTGGCGAGGAAGTCGACGAGTCGCTACAAATTTTACACGGTTCCGAAATTTATTTATTTATTAGTGCTTCGGATAGTTAAGTCGGTTTAGCCCAGTCATAAGGCTATAGAAAATTGCAAATTTGAGTGGAAAGGCATCACATTGCTTAGGCAATATTTCTAATCGCCACACGGAGAATTTTGGAATGTAACTGTCAAAATTTGACAGTGAAAAAACAAAAGCAGTTTACTCTGTTCACATGCGGTTACTGATGGATGAAATGTTTTGCCCATCTTATGTGGACACGTTAACTCTCAACCAACGTTTCGACTCACCACTTGGATTAATAAGGCTGATGGCAAACAATTTGCGTACCAATTTCTTCTCTGAAATATCGCAATGTACAAGCCAACAAGAATTCTTGTTTATTTGACATTTGTAACCGAAGTTCGACATGAGGACACTTTTACCTTTTCACACGCAAAATTGCATGAAATGTGCACAAACAACGCTGTAATGCTTCACAACATACGCATGGGCTGTGCCGTGGTTGCTGGTTATTCTCGAATTTAAAATTCCTATCCAAAGCCCCTGCTAGTAGCTAACCAACAAGGATTACGTTAGGGTGTCCGAATGAGATAGGGAATGCAATTTGCGCACAATAGCCACAAGCGAACAGAGGCCACTACTTTGCTGCTCCGTATAAAGATGTAGATTTTCAACTTGGCAGGGTGATATGTTTACATTCAACTCTGCACTGCTTGATTTTCTCGGCCATTCGTCTGAACTTTTTACATATCTTGATTGTGGGCATATTTTAGGAGACGCTACTTGTCTATATACTTGTTTGTGACTTCAAGAATAAACTATGCCGACTTTCGTATCCACAATGCCAAATTACAAAGCAATAGTATTTTCGTCGAATTGCTTCCTTAGCAAGTAAATTTTAATCATGATAGCATAAATTGAACAGCCAGACCTCGAAGTAGAATGCAGAGATGGTTTATGACCACACTCCGACTGGGTTATTTTTTTAGAGCAAACTGCATTAGTTATTATTGTAAGATGATAGGCAGACACATTTAGATTGTGAATGATCGTTGGAAGTGCCATGCATGATTCGCTGCTTTGAAGTCAGTGCCGCCAAACAAATACATTTGGCATGCATGCAGGGTGGAATGCAGATGTAGGATTGAATGAACCCACTACAGAAATGAATTTTAAAAATTTCCGTCATACATCTTGGTCCGCTTACTGCTGCGAATCTGTTTATTATTAGTAAGATAAGTTAGTCCCATGTTAAATGTACTGACAACCCTTCATGCATTTCTGGTGCCTAATCACACTTCTATTAGCAAGGAAGGACTATAAAAGTCTGCCATGGATTTTTGTGGGAAGCCATAGGATGTCTAAGCTGTCAGGTGCTCATTGTTGGGTGCCAACGTAAACATCAATTGGTAAAAACATCAAAATGGAAGTAGCAATTAAGTTCATTCAATAAATGTTGGGCAAATGTCTCAACCGAGGAGACGAAAACGTGAAGCAAGAACTGCTATTAAAGTGGCTTTTTTCCTTTTCCCTCACACTCACATTGCGTTTTGGTGAAGTGAACAGAGGAGGATATTGTAATGTTGATCACTATGACGGCAGAAAAGCGCCTCTTGACTACCTAGTATAAGTGGAAGATAGGAATTGTGAATAGTTGTATTGATTAACTTGTCTGAGCAAACTACTGAATTGTTTTGTTTTGAGTAGTATACGCTACCATACTGCCAATCTTGATTGGAAGTGGAAGATGGCTCTCTGCAAACAGCACTACTTTCTTATTTGCGTCCATGAAAAAAAGGAGTAATGTTACCTTTAGATCAACTGTCATATAGGCAGAATAAATTTGGTTGGCTTAACACTACAGTCTATTTGCAGAAACATTCTCTCGGCCGGACTACAATTGGGCTCCTCCCTCACTGTTTGCTGAGAAAGTGCTCATTTTCTTTCGTTTAGGGCTTCACGAAAAGCTATTGTCCTACAGAATGATGAAGTATGAAGGTGATTTCACCTACACAACTCCGTTTTCCAATCCCTTCTGCTCTTGCGGTCCACCGCAAACACCTACTTTTCGAGCACCCACTAGTCGGGCCATGTCGAAAGAGAGCATTTTAACAAGGCAAAATTCTTTTGAACCGATGGTGGGATTGAACGACCCTTCATGCGGCATAGTCACAACGATGTGGAGCAGTGCACTGTTGTGAACGGGAACGGCTCTACGTTGTCCAAAGTGATGATGCTATCCTGCAATCGTTGTGCAAGCGAAATATCCCTGTCCTCACTCACTTATTCAGTCAAATAAATTTTCACTTCTCTTTCTACTGCGTAGCCCATATTCAGCATAGACCTGCTTCCAGTTTACTGTTAACCACCCAAAGACGGTTAACCAAAACAACCGGAAGCCGCTTGTACACTGTCCACTGTCTTATGGTCAAGCTTGAATGCATCTGTCGCACCATCCAATACCGACACAGAGGTCGGGAAAAGGACAGCTGCACCGACTCATTTGCCTGCCGATTAGTCGGTTGAGAGGAAGAAAGAATTCAACCTTCTACAAGTAAAAACCAAATTTGTACTGGACTACCGCATTTTTTGTCGAGTTAGACGCCTCGATCCTGACGAAAAACACCGCCATCCATCTCCAGGGTGGATATGCAATCGGAATCTACCTCGAAAATATACTACATGCGAAATTCGCCTTCCAAGCGTTACACTATTTTTTAACAAATCATGCTTGTCGATCAAGGGATTCATCGTCAATTCACAGGGTAAAAGCGGACACTGGTCTCCCACAAAACATTGGTATTTTTCGGACATCCCACTCCAAAATACACATCATGAAATTTCCTCATCTAGCCAATCCCATTAGCCTAAAAATCTGAATCTGGAGGTGGAAGCTAAAGATAATTTAAGTAGTGTATTTATGTTACATTAACCGGGTTTTTTATCTTAAAACTAGGATTCATGAATTCTTCCACAAAATATGTGCATTCGTCCTGGACTGAAAGCTTGGGTGATTAGAACACCAGATTAACCGCTGTGCCCTCTTCTCCGACTATGCTTAGCACCTGAACTGCGGAGTCGGTATTTAGTCCAATAAACCTTCTCGACTGCGGTGATGAATTCTCCTCTGAGACTATCTGGAAGGGAATGCCGCGTTATAAACCCTTAATTAAAAATTAGAATGTTCTAGGTCTTGCAGTCACAATTTGTCATCACTAGTCTTCCTTTTAATGCCAAGTTCATATTATGGCATTTGCGTTTAACTGCCAACCCTATGTGTGAGAACTTGTAACCTAACGTCTCGCGATCAGGTTAGTATGCGCCAGTTTTATTTGATGGATGGGTGAGGTGACAGATGACGTAGAGATAAGTGGTGAGAAAAATTAATAAGGTGAAGTGCAGGTTGGGGAATGGTACAACGGTGCATGCCATCCCTCATATTTCCTAGAATCGCATTATCTTCTAATTACTATATTTCCATCTGCATGCGATATAAGACCCATGTATCCGATCAGTGACTCTGGTCATTCAACAAATTAATTGGATCCGACAAGTCGCAACAACATTTTACCGGTATGTCACTCCCCCAATTCGTAAATTGCGTCCTACCTTTGAACGATGAGTAGGTAATTCTGGCAATCTCTCTCAAAGTAGATGGATATAGCGCCGAAGTGGGTGCATCCGTTAAGCATCGTTTGTTCATCTTTTGGAAGACTGTTAAACCAAGTAATTTTAGTGTTTATATTATTTTAAGGTCCCTTTCAGAGAGGAGGCGGGGATACAAATTGAACCTCGTGACAGAATCGACTCCCTGCAAGCCTGCGAGCGGTTAGGGATCCCCACCCCCCAAAAACTCTGTACCAGCTTTCCCTATTCACTTCCTCCAATAGATATGTCAAAATCAAGCCAGTCTAGTTGCTCAAAGAGTACGATGAACAGGGAAGAGGAGACCTACGAGCCTCCTCCTACACTGGTGGCAGCGCCGGCAGACCCTTCCCCTTTCGAAGATGACATCAACTTCAAAGACTGGCTCAAAACTGCTAAATTTTGACCTTCATCTCTATCCCCATCGCCAAAGAATACCCCTAACTCGCCGCACTCTCCCCCATGGTTTATTTTTGGCCGCAGTCGACGCCGACATCTCCCAAGGTACCAACATTGACCAATGCTGCGATACATTGGCTCAACCCGTCATCGATGGGGAAGAACAAACCCTTGCCAGAGACTTCTTCCTTGCCTCCAAAAAGCTGACGAGGACGACGAAGAATTGGCCAAGAACCTTCAACTCCTGGCGCAATGCGCTTTCAGTGGCTGTCCTCCAAACATGGTCGCTAATTGCGTAACGGTCCAGTTCAGACATGGGGTCCGACCTCCCGCTTTGGTTGAGAGGCTATGCGACGCAAATACCAACTGGCTTGCTCAATTGGTCTAGCTGGCAACCATGAAGCTTCAAGAACTCCGGGCGACTCCGATCTGCCAGAGGTCTCAAAACTAGTACAGAGTTTAGGAGGGTGAGGATCCCTAACCGCTCTCAGGCTTGCAGGACGTCGACTGTGTCACGAGGTCCAATTCATATCCCCGCCTCCTCTCTGAAAGGAACATTAAAACAATATGAGTATTACAGTGTCCCATATATTTTTTCTATTTGTGTATATTGTCAACCTTGAGCTTAGTGGTTGTTTTTCGTGTATCCTCTGTCGGTATTGTGATTATTTCACTGATTACAATAGTACTACAATTTCAGCCACAAAAGCAAGGATCAACATATGAACTAATCTAAAGTGTTGGAAATGGGAGTTGCAAGCATTGCATAGGTCACTGGCGTAGCACAGTGTGGTTCGAAGCGTGTGAATTGGTCAGGAAACTGTACCCAGAACAGTTCACATGGCTATTATCAATCAGATTTTACCCTTCACTCACAAGTGCTGCAGGATAGTGGTGTCGTGATTGTCCCCTCTCCACGACTAACAAATGCTCCCGTCTTCCAGAGCTGCCATAACCGCAAATTGGTTGCTTCTTACGGCGTGAACGAAAAGACAGCGACCGAAGCTGGCAAAAACATAGGGGCAGTACAAACAAATCAGTCAGTCAGTGGATACCCACTCCATATTTTATTTAGCATTAAAAAGAGGTGAAGAGTAATCTACAAGCATTCGTTCATCCGTCCGATCAGTCGTCGGTGCAAAACGTTATTTGAACTGAAATTGCACGTTGATGGTGGATGCAAACGCAGGGCGTGGAGTGGTTGGACATCCATCTGAGGCGAAGTCAACAGCACTCACGCCGAATGTTTAACCACGAGCAACAGAGTTAACACCTGACTAACTGGGAAGGAGGCACTTTAGTCGGTCGGTGGTTGTGAGGTGGTCGGTGTGGCTGTTGGTCTCCCTCTGTCCTATGTGGAAAGGAATTGGGACCAGCATCAGATTCTCACCTTCACTAGTCATTCCTACTGGTTATCGCTGTTTCTCCGAGTACTCTCTGTCAACATGGATGAGTCCATTCGACCGTCTATCTGCTGAAGCACATTCCTCAACACGTCCACTCGCCACCTCGAATTGGTCAAAGCGATTGTTTTGCTTCCACCTCAGGTTTTCCTAATATCTCGCAATTCTCATTTGTAATTAAACATGATCTAAGAAAGCAGTTAATATTGTCAAGGCAAGGATATGAATGGGCTGGAATGCGAAGTGGCTGAATGTGAGAAATGTCCACAACGTGATATTTCCCGCCTCTCGCCACTAAAGACAGTGAGGGATAAAATTTCTAATTCCCCCAACTGTACTCACTTTCATTCATCAGCTACTGCTTCTCGTCTCCATGTATATTGAAAGGCAATCCGTGGCTTCTTCAACTTCATCATCCTTTTTTCGGGTCAATCAGTTCGCCTGGGGGCAACTCAACGCTCAATGGGACAAACAATGCAGAGATAATCAAGCAGATAGCATCAAGAGCATGAGAGTTCAAAATGAGTGACCACAGCTGTTTGGATCCTGTTTACAGTCTATCCAAATTTGCCAGCAGTTAGGTCACGAATTCGTCCATGTGCGGACTATCAGTGCATGGAATGTGATAATTCTCTCGTTCTATTCTTTCTCCTCCCCTTTCACAGGCGCGGTAAGTCTGGATGGGTGCGAGGTGGCAAGTCAGACATCACGTCGGTGGGCTAATGAACGAACCACGGAGATGTTGAATCACAAGCGATTTGGAGACGTGGATATCCCACTGATTCACCGTGGAATCCACTACAAAAGCAGGGATCAACAATATGAACGGATTTAAAGTGTTCGGAATGGGAGTTGCAAGCATTGCATTCATTCCATTAAACTGAAATTAGAGTTAGTTTACTGCACCATAAGCCAAAACGGGGCCAATGGTGATGCTTTACTGCCCACTGCTCGATTGTATTTTCCCTTCTCCTTGGCTTGTCCTTTGGTATGGTGACGTGATGTCGGACTCCACCTCGTACACATCCAATCCTTCCGCGTATGTCAAGGGAAGAGATGGAAAAGTGAACAAATCCTGCCGTTGGTTCATTGCTAAATTTCGATGTGGTTGCGTTGATGTTGATTGGATTACTCGTTTGTGATGGTTCCACTTAGACCGCACGCTTGCCTTCTACAGTGCAGGGACACGAGCGCCTACCACCGACCCTTTGTCTCTCCTCCACAACACCTCACGTAGACAATTACATTCACATGTAAAGAAGTCTCTTCGAGTACCTTTTTACTATCCCCCATGTATGTCACTGTTACGTTGCATCAAATGTGCAGTTCTGTTGTCAAGTAGGAGTTGTTATGTTTGGAAAAATGCTGCAGCAAATGGTATCTTTTCGTCCATATTTGTTTTCACCCCACTTAAACAAGAATTTAGTATTACTTTCAATACGAGTTACTTTAATTACCGATGTCTTGCATAACCAAAAGTGCTCGTAGGTGTCAGGTATCCCACCGTCCAATCTGGTTTGAAAGCCTCAATTTTGCGTGTAGATCGCTGTAGAGTTGAATATGCGAGGAGTTGGAGTGACAATCAAGTCTGTGTTATTGTCTTCACCGGTCGGCATGTGTGAGTCACAATAGGTGTCACTGACACGGTAGACTTGTAGGCCTCTGACTGCTCAATGTCGGTCAGTTTGAAATACGCTTCCTAGGATATTACACTTAGATAATGCAACACAGCATTTGAGTAGTGGGAGACGTATAAAATTCACAGACACGAAAGCAGCTTAACCCTTAGGGGTACAACCTGCTGTGAATTCAATAGAGGATCCTGGAAGGAGTCACGTCATTTATCAGACCAGCCGTGCTACAACATCACGGTCACACAACAAGTACTGTGTTCCCACATTAAAAAATCCTTTTTCAAGTCTGGTCAGATCTGGTAAAATTAATAGAGAAGCCGTTAATTAGCAGGACTTAAACATGCGCAAACATTTGATGATTTCTTCTACGTCTTAGATCACCCCCAAAAAAAAAGCAGGGAAAAGGAAAGGAAAGAACAGAGGAAGTAAGGGCGAAGAATCAGAAGAAGGCACATTCTCACATGACAATTTTGAGGATAGGAAGTGACAATAAATTCGTGTTTATAAGAAGGTAGTTCTTTGTGATCAATGGGATCTACAGATGGAACGGCGTATATTTAGGGAGGTCAATGGTGAAAATTAATCCTGTCTTCCTCCATTGGTTAACAATGGGCTTAAAAAACGACGTATGCTGTATCTACTTCCTCTCTGTTAAAGCGGAAGCACACCTAGTTATAAGGTTGTTATACTTTTATCCCCTACCTTATTGCTCTAGAAGTAGCAAGACGAGTTGGGAGTAATGCAGAGTCCCCTTTCACCCACCTCGTGGCAGTAATTATGTCAATGATGTTAATTGGCCAGGGTCAACACTTGAATGTAGTAGCTCAAGCGACCTGCACTGCACATTAGACATTTGGAGGGTGCATGCGTAGCCGAGGGTAGTCCACTTCCACGCATGCGAAAGAAATTTATGATCGTGCATTCTCCTGATCGCCCTGACATCTACTCGCCTGTGTCAAAGCGAAGGGGTATTGAATAAGAGAATGTTAGTAGCTCAAGATTAGAGACTACTGAGAATCACCAGACACCTCACTGGGGGTCGTGAATGCGCATTAGTTAGTGAATGAGACTACGAATAATTTGTTGACTTTATTTGACCTCAATCAGAGTGCAGAGTACGGAGGAACTTAACAGTACTATGTCAGCGGTGGCGTGTCCACTACTTGTCCGGGGTCTGAACTAATCATCACACTTGAGCTGCATAGCCCACTTCTTAGCCATTTGTACAATTTATCTCTCATTCAGTAGAACGGATAGTAGATCCTCGCTCATTCATTCATTCATTCTTTCGCGCAATTGGGAGGAAGGGTCATGGACGGGTCACAGCAGCTGTCAGTGCGTTGTGTCACCCCTTTATGTATTTGGGTTGTGTTCACAATCTGTCGTTCTTCACCTACAGTTGAGTCGCGCAATCGAGAAATGGGAAAGACAATCTCTTTCCGGTGACGATCACTAGTAATTACTATGAGATAGTTAATCCCATGTAAGTTGAAGTAGTTTGCCCTGCCATGAAATGTCGCCTGTATTCACGCTATTGGAATACAATACTCAGGTTATTACTAGCAACTTCCCCCCCTATACCAGTTTCCGCTTCGCTACCCATTCACCCATCTCGTGTCATGTGATGTAATAGCGAAATCCAAGAAAGCACAAGGTATGATAGCTCTACTTTTATTGTGGTCCCCTTCATAAGTAGAATTAACACTGCAGAAAAATTACGGGAATGTAAAAGTGGAAGGAGAATTGGTGGTGAGTGTCTAGGTCTATAAAAATTCGAACCTCCACTTGAGTTCAGAAAGAAATTATCGCAAGCGAGTGACTTGACTAAAATAGTCAAAAGTTATCAGAAATTGCACAGGCAAATTTATTTCAGAATCCGTTTGTTTGACTTTTTGCTTTTCAGTCATGCACGTAAGGTTTGAAGGAGTATGTGGCAAGTTGGCCATCACTTTGGCTGACAAATTAACGAACTGCGCAATGAAAGCATCACAGTTGTCAAGGTCAAGGATGTAGTATAGTAAAACAACTTTAAAGATTTGTTTAATCCATGAAAAGCAAGTGTTATTGCATTGCAATATATGCTTTTACAACTGTGCCTTACAGGATAGAGGAAATCACCAAGAAATCGAGTTGTTTGTAGGGGCGACTTTATCAGCAACAGGGTTTGTGGTGTACCCTGAACGCGTGTAAACCTGTTCCCTCTTCCTACATTAGTAATCCTACAAAAATGGAATGTCCCACCTAATTTGTTTACTAGTTCCAAAAAAATAAAATGCCTAGCATCTTGCAGCATGTCATATGTCCATCATACTTGTGTGCATCTTGCAGGTTTGACCTCAAGTAATGCTTTGGACAAATCATAGCAATATCGCATTTACAATTTTTTACTTGTGTTTCTTCGCATATTTTATTTCTATTTACCCATTTGTCCAACCACGCTATAACCCTGTATCTACCCATCCAGACTGATAGCCTTTCTTCCAAATAACCAACCGAAGATCCGTCCAATAACCACATCGACGCATTCCCTACAACTACACCTCCACCAGCACCCACAATTTACACACTTCTCGAAGCAGAAGCATAAAATGGTGAACGAATTGCATTTATTACAAATGATGTCGATACCTTGCGTCACCCAATTATATTGTCGGATTGTGCTTACAATCTGTTGTTCCTTACTCACAGTCAATTCATGAAACCCAGAAAATGGAATACGCAATTCCTATCTGGTGCCCATAATCAGTACTTAATGTGAGTTATTGAATCCCGTGTAAGGTGAAGTAGTTTGCCCTACAATGAAATGAAATGTGAGGTTTCTTTGCACCTCCCTATATCTATTACCCTCCATCTAAGTCGCGTACCCAGCTGCTGACCGTCTTCACCGCTGTCTTGGAGATACAATACTCAGGTGGTTACTCGCGCTTTCCTTCTCTACACCAGTTTCCGTTTGACTACCCACCCACACCTCTGCTGTGATGTGGTGTTATAGCACTATTCAAGAAAGCACAAGGTGAGATAGCTCTGCCATTGTACTAAAATCCAGGGAAAGTGAAAGCAGAAGAGGAATCGGCGGTGGGCGTTGAGGTCCATCAGCATTCCAAAATGTCCTTCAGTTCAGAAAGGAATTATTTCAAAAGAGCAATTTCGGTAAAATCACCAGAATTCATCAAAAATTTTTCTGTCAACTTATTTGAAGGACTTATTTGTATGATTTTTTGTTTCTCAGTCATGCGCTAAAGGTTTGAAGGAGTATGAAGCGAGTTGGCCATCACTTCGGTTGACCAATTAATGAACTGCGTCAAGGTCAAGCGTGTGGCATAGTAAAACAACTTTAAAGGTTTGTTTAATTCATATTACATTACAGCGCATGTTTTCACAACTGGGCTTATAGGATAGAGGAAATCACTAAGGAATCGAGTTTCATGTCGGGACGACGTCATCAGCACCCGAGGTTTGGTGTGTATATTCTGATCACCTATAAACTTCTACCCTGTTCCTTCATTCGTAATGTCACTAAAATGGAATTTCCTATCTCATCAGTCCACTGAATGCAAAGGAACGAAGACAGAAAGTGAAAAGAATAATGTCAAACGTCTTACAAGCACATCTTACGTCCATCGTTTTTTGGTGCATATGGCATGTTTGGCCTCAAGTGATTCTTCAGACATTGCATTGCATTTGCAGTTTTTTTATTTTTATTTCTTTGCATATTTGTTCCAATCTATCCACTTATTTATCTATCCAAACTTATCAACTATCTTCCAAACGTACGACAGAAGATCTGTCCAGTATCCACATCGGCGCATTTCCTGCAAATATACCTCCACCATCCCCCACAGTTTACGGACTCCTTGAAACAGAAGAGCGGGAAATGAAAAGTGGTGGTGTTATCATTCAAACGATGCAACTTGTGATCTGACCTGCCCTCTGGCAGAGGATATGATCCTAACATCTTGCCATTGTTTCCTGCATAACTTCCTGGCAATCCCACCAATACTTTCCATCCCCAATTGATACAGTTATTTGCCAAGACTTGATCTGTTGCAGAACTCTGCGTCTATGTACACCTCACCCTCTTGATTTGTCAGCATTCCGTGAGCGATTTTGAACTGTCCAATGATTGTAGAGAAGAGGTGCTTTAGGAGGTGTACCGAACCTTGGGTCTGTAGAATAGAGTGGATTTGCATTGCTTCACTAGTCTGCCGCACAGATGATGTGGAAACACCTCTTTGGAAATACCGGGCATTGCTCACTCATTCACTCACTATGGCACCTTCTTAGCATTTTCCATAAATCTGTGTAATCGGCCATTCATGAAGTGTGGATTCTGGCCTACATGTGCACCACAAATCATGCAAGTGTATGTCACACTGCATTTTCATCTCTTCCTTATGCAATACCCGTCAGTTCAGAACAGACGTCAATGACGAGGTGTGATGACCATCAACGTGTTGGTAGTGCTATTCTTTACATTCACTCTACCCTCAATCGTTCTATACCTTCTCTTCTGCGCGTCAGTGGTATAATTTCTGCCATTGTACCCATCGCTTTGGCGCACATGTCATTCCTCCTCAAACTCTGGGCTCCTCGCAATACCTAGCGTGTGTTTACATGCGTCGAGGAAACAAAGACACACACACGACTTGCCAGCCCGAGAGATCCACCAAGCAATCGTAGCAACTACCTCACTGGGAGACCGTTTTAGCTGAGGTTAAAGGAGTGTAGTGTGGTGGAATTGCCCACACTGCACTTTTACCGAGATGAATGAGGCACCTCACTTGGCATCAGACTTCAACCCGACACTTTTACATTTGCTCTCGAAGCTTGAATGCAGACAGGCTATATAAGGATCTTTAACCGTAAAAGCAAAATCGACCTCCACTTCAACAAAGACCTTAAATACTGTGAGGAGATCACAAGACACATCGCCTCAATTATTTGTGGCCATTGGAAACAGCAGGACAACTTGCAGTGTAATGAAATTTTTACATAGCAAAGTAGACACTGAGTGCTCCCTGAAATCTAACACAACTCAGCTAAAGCAGGGAATCCTGTAAAGTGGGAAAAAAGCACAAATGTCTACAGATGAGTTTTATTACAGATGAGAATTTGCGAGGTACAAGTGTTACATGGTAGCCTTACAGCGGTGTCTTGTTTTTGAAGGCGTGGAAGGACGCGATTTCGCGACTAACGAATTGATTACAAATTCAGCCATCACCGACATCCCTCGTGGTAGTACTAGGTTGCAGATTTGGGCAAATCACTGCAAACAAGCAATTGTTCCATTACTGCTCAGTCCAGGGAATGCGTTAGTCCACCTTCATTCCCATAATCATTTCCACTTTGACTTTTCCAGAATAAAACATACATGTTGCATTTGTCATGCTCACTTCATTTCTGTCTTTTCTGTTGTACTACTATTGGTCTTGAATTAACGCAAACTTTTGGACAACCAGCAGCCCCATCCACTTCAAGACGAACAGACATCAACGTGTTCTGTTCTGCCTTCTACAAGTTATGCAAAACTGAGACTATTTCACCCTCCAGCCTGAATGTCTGGCTCTCAAGTACAACGGATGGAAACTTAAGTGTGGTTGGATGAGTGCGTAAGGCTCACTTCAACGCAAATTTCGTGCCTCCTTCTAACGCGTTTCAGGGGAAGTGGGACGAAGTCCATTGGCATTAAATCATCCACGTTTGCGTCACCTCCCTCTGCAAATTTGACAGAAAGCTTTACTGTTTTGAGATGGACGATGTTTGAACCCACTAATATTAAGAAAAAGCAATGGTGATCTCCACTATTACT
The DNA here is from genome assembly GCF_000524195.1 of Echinococcus granulosus. Classification (NCBI taxonomy): domain Eukaryota; kingdom Metazoa; phylum Platyhelminthes; class Cestoda; order Cyclophyllidea; family Taeniidae; genus Echinococcus; species Echinococcus granulosus. Next base: position 224,466 of record NW_020170472.1, read on the forward strand.
AGCCAGCACACACCTCGGTTTTGTTAACAGAGTCAGGGGTTATGTAGATATTCATTTTGGAGAGGCATTTCAGTGGGGAATTAAGGAAATCCCTTGTTGTCAGCTCCATTGCATTTCCCCGTTTGCCCACTCCTAACCAATTGCTGCTTCAACTACTAAGGCAAAAATTCTTTCGCATTCCACCACTTTCTTCTCCTAAAAACACACCAAATCTCCATACATACGTTCGATCATCTCTGACAGCCGACTTAACCAAATCCTTGATGATTAGGTAGCTCAACACGAAGCACAGTGTTTCAGTAGCCCCTGCTAAAGTGAGTGACCACAGCTGTGTGGGTTCGGCTCACAATCCTTCTTCCTTTGAAGACAGTCATATCACAGATTCCAGTTTCAGCGGTCCGTCAGTATACAAAGTAGAAACTTCCATCCCGTACGACGCGAAGTGATTCGTCCAGCCTTAACTTGTTCTGCGATGTCCCTTTCATTAGGGAGAATTGCGTCCTTGTGTTATAAACGCAGTTATCATAACTGAGTAATCCATTTATCATCACCAAATATGTAACAAGCAATTAATTGCAGGAACTATTCTTTTCTATCTCTTCTTTCGACATGCACAATAGGTTTTAAGGAGTGTGGGGTGGTAACTTGGACACCCAGTCTCTCTACCAATGGACAAACCACACAGGTGGGGACACAAACGTGAACCGCCAGGAGGGAAGGATCAAATATATTAAGTTGTCATGCGTAATGAAGTAAAGTAAATTAAGTGTTGCCCTAATTAATGCAATCACATTCACTTTTGGCAATCTTTACCTCTCTCGCTATGAAGCAGCATTCAAAGCCCACATTTTCACTGGTCAAACTCGAAAGAGAGAAGTTGACCGATTGATGCCGATGCTTCGCCGATAAAAGCACTTAGAAAGCTAGTTTGAGTGGGCTGCATCTATTTGTATTCCCGCATCACGCATAGACACATCGTCTGGTAGTCTTTGGATGGACGACTTTCTACTTATCTTGGGTGAATTGATGGGGTAAGTAGGTACCACATGATTATCTTATCTCCACATACAAGTTGGGCGTGTAACTCACGCCTTTTGCAGGATTAACTAGAAAGCGTGTTGACCAACCCATCCAGTCAATCAGTTGTGATGTGGGGCTTTTTGGGATATCAAAGGAACAAAATATGGTGTCAAATGATGTTGTTAACTCTACTGAGATAGGTGAGAAGCGATTATTGCTAGACTATTACATGAAGCCTGTATCGACTCCATCAGTAGTGCAGATAACCTATTTGATAGAAGCCATTCCGAGGCAAAGTGCTCCTCACACCCCAGACGTAAGTTAATTCCACCCTCTGCTGTCCTGTCTCATGCTGGTGGGGTGCGTGCCAACATTGATGCCAACTCTGCTAACCTGAATAGACCCAGGTGAGTGGAATTGCATCCACTCCTCCAAACTCAACCACAGATTTGATGTGCAGTGCAAACTCTACTGCATTTGTCAGGTTTACGTTCACCAAAAATCACGGACTAGCATAAATCCTAGGGCATATGAAGCATTTTTTGGCTGATTCGAATTTTGTGGTTGGTCCAGTTCTACGAGTTGGCATGTGACACTTCAAGCATTTTCTTGCTTGCAACACTGTTAATCTGCCTGATTCTAGAACCTGCGCGTTGTAGCAGCAGAAAGTGACGATGCTCCACAATTCACTTTCCATCATTAAAAACACTGGCGGGATGGAGAGGAGTTGATTGCCGGCTTGTCCTTCCTCTGTCTCACTCTTCAACTATCCTGAATACGCATTCATCGGATCATTAATACTAATCACATAATTGTTCTTTATAAAGGTCTTTTTCATTGTTTAATAGCCTAGATGCATTGCATGGTTTCTGGGCTATTGTCGATGACTGCAGAGTGTTAGTAGGCTCTCATGCCTACTTCACACAGTGCTACCATTCAGGCTACTGCAGTCGCTGCTGCAGGACGTGCTACAAGACCACAATGTTTGCCCTTCTACTTCGCCTGCACTAGGATGCATGCTCGGAACTTTGAAGGGAAATGCAGGCGCCTCCTTGAACAAAGCATGCTCAGTTAATTCGCACAGGAGGGCGCAGAGAACGCATCAACCGCACATTTCCACGATGATACAAACTGCCGGCTTCTTCTCCTTGTGGATCTGACAACCGCGTTGTTGAAAGGAGGCTTTCTCAATGGAAGGACGCTGACAGTGTTGTGTCTCCGTGGGGCGCACCCATTCTTAGCTACACTGGTACCACGTTCATTATCTGCAACAACTGAAACCGTAGGAGCTGAGACTGCTACACTGATGTTTGTAACGAGTTCACGGTGTTCCATTGGATAAAATTAAGCAGTTTTGCGCGAAATTTGGTAGAAGAGATGGCAGAAGAAAACAGGCACCACCTAACTAAAGTGTCAACTGCTACAATCAGTCGTGAGGGGACAACCTTAACGTCACAGAATGTTTAGCATTAGGAGCAGTCGTGGTGATGAAATGCTTGTGGCATGGAGGAAGGAAAAAGGTACGGTTTCTGCAGAATCCCAAGCATCTTAGAAGAAACCAACCTTCACGCATCTGTCCCAACAAAAGTGAGTGAATTTCTTTTCTTGCTCTAATCTTACCCGGCCTATGATCTCGAAACAAGCCCAATAATGTGGGGTACATTTGGGCAAATATTTGAACTTTCAGCCGTCTCACTCACCACACATGCAAACGTTATCAATTCCCTCTGAAATCCAAACAAAACTAAGGCTTTTTAATCTTCTAATATCATTGTCTGCCTCACCTGTAGAATGAATGTGAAAATTGCCTTAAATGAATGCGTGGATGGGGCAGTCTGCAAAGCAATTGTCATGTCAGTATCCCACGTGCTTCGGAGGAATTTGTAGACAATGCAGTTATCCGTGCTTATTTCAATATCCTCAGATCCACAGATCTAAAGAAGTTATCTGCCTACTCAAAGTGGAATGGTCTTGATCCATTTAGTGTCGTAAATTAGAAATGGTTATCCCCATGCTGACCATCTAACACACACCCCAATCTTGCTTACAAAATCGACGGTTGGGTAAAGATGTGGCTTTCAAGGGGCCCTTAACCTGGCACGCCTCATCAAACACCTTCAAAGCATCACAAATACTGACATGATGCTATCACAATTGCTGGGAGTTGGCAAGAACCCAGTGGGTACCTTTGGAACAACTACCACTTCAAGAAATATCCAAATCATTGAGTCTTCTTCATTTCCCTCTCAAGCAGTGTTAAATCAAATTTGCCTTCAAACACCTGGTCAAGTGGATCAAACTCCTGCAGTTCAAATAGGGTTAGTCTGATTTGAAGGTGTTCGGTGGTGCTGCGGAACTGAACAGGACGCTGTAATGGGCCAGTGTTATTTTTGGCACACATT
>NW_020170472.1:227987-231393 GCF_000524195.1 Echinococcus granulosus
ATGTGTACCAAAAATAACATTAGTCCATAAACATAGTCGGCATAAACACTGTCACATGGCAGACAAAACGCCGCCCCGCATTACTTCCCATTTCATCATACTTGCGTGTGTTCACACACCTTTGTTGGGACAAATGTGTGAACGTTGGTTCTTTTTAAAATGCATGGAAGCCTACAAATAGCTTTGATTATTCCTTCCTCTCTATCTCACAAGTTGTTTATCACTTCGACTGCTCCTAAATTGACTATCCTGTTGCGGTTATCCACTCATGACTGATTGTTGCAGCTGACGCTTTATTTGGGTGGTTCCTGTTTTCTTCTGTCACCTTTTTAAAGATATTTTAGGCAAATCCACTTAATTTTGTCTTGTATGCATCTTGTCTAATTGGCAGCTTTACTGGATGCAAGCTAACGCAAGCAAGTGTAAGTGGGAGTTTAGTGAAGGAAGACGACATCGCAAGTGAACCATATCTTTCATCAGCGACCTAGATAAGTCATGTACAGACATGAATAATTAGGTGAGGCGACCAGAAATATGGTAATCCTGCTAGTCCGCAGTCGTGACTTGGAAGGCGCACCTGCATTAATCGAGTCAGCAATAACCGGCTTGTGGTCGTGATTGTGTCGATGTGCCATATGGAGAATTAACAACCTAAGTATGGATAAAGCATTCTGCAAAGCCGAGGACACTCCTTCCAACATAGAAGTAGCAGTTGATTGAAGAAATGGATGTACTTGTGGGAATAGGAAATTCCATGTGAATTGAATGAAAGAAGGCTTTACAAGTGACCCTAGTTTGCTTAGACAAAGGAGGCGAATATCTATTGACCGGCTGACTTCTTCCTTAGGCCTTGGAGACGACAGAAGTCGGAAAGGCCTTTGACGTAGTGCTTAACGCATTACCTTCAGTGATACGGGGCATGATGTTTCATAATGCTGTCACTTCTTACCTTCGGTTTGTTCGCCTTCTACTCCATTTGTATCCTTACTCTGACGACACAGAAGACGGCTTAAGAACATGCGCAAAAAAAGGGGAGGTGCAAAATTTACGGAGATCCCAAAAAAAGTACGAGGAAAGGAAAACAATCACTCTGAGCAAATACATATGGTTTGTGAATTTTTTGAAGTATGTGCTTCAGGGGATAGGTACATAAATAGACCGGTAAATTTTGACAGGGAGAACTCAGATTGACCCCTAATATCAGTGGGATTGCACATAGTGAAGAGGATAACAGGAGAAGTTGACGGACGATAAAGCGACGCATCCACCTAGTTGGCAGCGCTACGTTTGGTGCCACTACTAGATAAACAAAAGCCTCTTTGTTAGACAGTGCTATGCCAGCTCACTCCAATCACGTATGGTGAATGTTATATGCAATGACCCCATATGGTGAAACCGGACCAGCCTTCGATGTGTTCACCTTGAAATGCTTCATGCTAATTGGCTCCCATCCGTATCTTCACACACCTATTGTGGTATGAGGCTCACATACAGCCCTTATGTCCAACTTTCGGCATACTGTATTAATTCGTTCTCGTCTTTCTCGCCTATCACAGCCATGTGAGAAGAAAAAGAGGAAACGGATAATAATAATCGCCTGGCTAGGTAAAGGGAAACTAAAATAGCGTGTTCACTCCACCAACCACCGTGAGAACTCACCATTCAATCAAATTGCGACCACTCAGACCAGAAGCATGCAATTTATTTTAAGACTTGATTCTTCATCACTTTTTATTATGAAACTTTTTCTCGATTCATTTTATACAAAGTTTACTGACTCTTAAAAGGTTATTTTACTTCGTGATTTGCGGTAGAGAAAACACTAAGACTACAATCTACCTTATGGTGACAGAATTTGAAAAGCATGAATGAGTAGACAAGTGCGCGGTTGTTGTGCGATGAGAACTACAAAAATTTCCAACAATCCCACGTTTCAAAATGCCAGTTATGTGTTTCCTCTACTCCCTATTCGAATAAGAGAAATTTGTTGCCTAACCGGGAAAGGCACTTGCCTCCAAAATGGCGGCTACCACTGCTTCACCTTCTTTTTCTGCATCGAGTCGCCTGCTTTAAGGCATGGTGTAGTAGTCAGATTCTGCAGCGCCTTCAGTCACCTCAAAGGCGCTGCTGCAATGTGTCAGTGCAGACTGAGCTTACTCACAAAGGAGATTCAATTCAACTCCTTCCACTATTTTAATCCCTTATAATAGATTCAATTATTTCACAGATATTTTTCAACCATGGCATATGCAGTATAATAAACTTCAGGGAGGATTTCCTGCCTTTTTTGTCTCGTGTGGCATCACACTGGTCATCCCCAGCTTCGCCCTTTTTCCGTTTTTTCCTTTTTTTCCACTAATATGCTTCCTCTGGAGACCCAAATTGAATGAGAAGCAGGATGTTCTTTCCGTACTGCATGAAAATTGGTCAGATCGTGACGAAGGATGCACACCTCTCACTCATACTTTACCTCATTCATTAATCAAGGTAGTGCCCTGTGCTACTGAATTGTTATAAGTAAAAGTCTAATTGTGTATTACTATCATCACTAGCACAATCTCCACGTTCCCCTTCGTTGCCTGTCATCTCCAATTCAGTTTGTTTCACAATTCTGTGGTTTCTCATTGTCTTTTGTACACAGGCGAACTTGCGGGAAATATTTGCTAACCAAAAAAGTCTTTCAATTTTGGGCAGTAAATCTTGAGCAGAATGCTACTGAAATTTCGTAAGTAGCACACGGGCAGCACTGCTACTAATACTTTAGATTTCGCGGTCCAACTGGCGAATAACCAATCAAATGCCGCTTAATGCGCGTCATTGTTGAAATACTTCCTGTCCCTGCCTCGTATCAAGTACGTGAATTGATTGTGCATATTTGAAAAGATTGGGCTTCCCGTGATAACGCGACATTCCACATTGTCGAGTTGCATGTCGCAGTATTTTTCTGTCTACTTTAATGTGACCTTCAAGTAGGTGGCAAGATAGACATTTAGCTTCTGCGTCTTTTCAAAAACATCCAACGACAGGACAAACCCGTGAATGTCAAATAAACAGGATGAAATTTAAAATATGGCGACAAATTCATGCTGCAGGCCAAAAAAAACATCTCAACATCCGTCCCTCACTAAAGTCAGCGACGTGCAGATGTCACACAACAAAAAGGGGCAAAGCCTTAACAGGTTCCACAAATTAGTAAACGGCGTTAGTTTTCAAAGAACTTGCTCCGAAAGTGCACAATAAATCCGTTGGTATGTGGGCAGATCCATAAAAAATCCGAGTTGTCTGCCAATCCACTTATCCATCCAGTACCCATCCTTTACGTACCCATGTGTCTATTAATCCACTTCTACCATTCCATCAATCCATCCATCCATCCATCCCGGATCCATCCATCCCGGATCCATCC
>NW_020170472.1:231493-280965 GCF_000524195.1 Echinococcus granulosus
ATCCATCCATCCATCCATCCATCCATCCCGGATCCATCCATCCATCTAGTATCAATCCCTCTATCTCCTCATCAATCTCATATTCATCCACCCATCCGTTCCGGATCTATCCATTCGCGCTTTCTGGACTTCGTAATAATGATGTAGTTTTACTGTTCCATCTTCCATAATTCGATCACCTCGTTGATGGGATGCAGCTCTACCGCCTATCACCCATTTAGTTCCTCTTTTTAAAAAAACCCAAGCTACACATTTCATGTAATAACCTCAAATCTTGGACCTTGGATACTCTCTCGCAGCTAGACGCATCAACTCTCGTGATGCCGTCCCAAAGGTTCCATATTAATAATGTTGCTGACACCAAAATTTCTAGAAAAAACTTCCTTTAAAATTCACACACGGGGCGTGCCACCCGAACTCTTGAAACTCCGCAGTGCATTTAAACAAATGGAAGTGTTTTGACCAAAAATAACCTCAGTGTATCAAGTGGATGACTGTAGGCATACAAGCGCATATATTTAGATGCCATAAAGTGTATCGTCTTAGCTAATTTTAGAATTTATGGATGTATGTAGGAATGTTCAGGACTACAGGGAGTATCTCCCTCCCCCCTCACCCCGCGCCCCTCCTTCATTACCATAAAATATTCAAAAGTACACAAGCACAGCGAAGCTGCTTCAAATACCCACCCGACTGTTCAAGATAAGATGTTCGGATTAATTTGATAGACACACACGCAAAAGGCGCCTGGAAAAGCACAAAAAAAGTGCGCTTGCTTTGCAAAAAAGTTGTGATTATTGACCTCTACAGAACTTGACTGGAGGTGGAGAAACTGTGGACGAGAGAAGGAGAAGCCTACAGAGAAAAACGTGGTCATGGCGTACCACCTCCCGTCATCAGTGCAGACAGTGGCAAATCTCAGTGACATTCCTCTCTCCCACTTGCATCAATCGATCCGAAGGTTCGGGACTCCTCGAAACCCTCACAAGACCTATGCATCAGCATCAGATCCACTCCCCTCTACACAGTACTTCCTGGTCAAAATCGACCCAACTGAATGGATGGATGACGACAGGCGCGTAGCCCCCACTTCCAGGAAAATTAACGAAAATGTCGTCTGATGAACTTATTCTTCAAGACAAGCTGGACCGCCTTACGGAATGCCAAAATCACAACCATTACGAAATGCAATGCAACTCCGGCATGTAACATAATAATGCCAATATCAAGCTAACTAGAGGAGCGTCGAGAAGGCACCGTCAGACTGTTAAAAATGCGATCACAAAATATCTCATCGTGAACGGCTGATTCATCACACCATAATCGTTAGTGTGATTTCAATGGTGAAATCGAAGCCACAACTGATTGCCCTTCGATAGAGAGAGGTAAATTTACCAAACAAGGGTCAAAACCATGCATGCCGGATCAGTAGTGATTATTGGCGCTCATATTTTGCAGTTAGAGAGAGAGAGATAGAGGCGATAGGAGGAGGCAGATATATAGAGTAGGAGAGAGTGAGGGTAGACAGGGACAGGGGTGGGGCACTAAGATTGAGTTGACGCTGTAGAAACCGTGTGCAGGGTAGCCAAGACAAGCACGGATCAAACCAAACTGGACCAATAAGGATGCAAAAAAAAAGGAATCAGGAGACTGGTTAGGAGATTGTGCCAGGTCAAAGGTCAAGTCACGGGCTAAAAGATTCACTCGAGTAGGGCAGGGCGCTAAAACAGCATCTCCTCCACGCACCGAACCGCAAGAGCGAAAGGAAAAAAAAAGGTGGGCAACGGCTTCGATCGGTGCGCGGCTTTGTACACAGGATAGGCGAGAGATGAGAGAGGAGGAGGGCAGTAGACGCGTCTCCAGTCCCTTCTTTTCTTCCTCTCTTTAAACAAACACCCACACACAAACACACATAATGGCGCTTGTAGAGGGATGGGGAAATAAGTACTCCAGTCGGTCCATCCATTCGCTCGTCCACCCATCTGCAGATCGAGTAGTCAGTGTCATTGTCGATTAGTCAACTGGTCAGTCTGTCAGTTTGTCTGTGTGCGTGTGATTATTGTTTTTCGCATATGTATATATACAGAAATAAACAAACTTAGGACGAAAGGGGGAGGAGTACTTCGTGTTTTACGTATGTGTTACTGTGCAGCAGCATGTGATGTGGGATTCACGAAAATTTCAGCGCGGAAGAAAGACACGATTGTGGTGGGCGGGAGGGTGTAGCTGCCTAAGGATAAATTATTTAGCTGGAGAGAAAGGAGGGGCAGGTGGAGCGGGGGGAGGAGAAATGGGAGAATTCTAGGCACTGGTGCGCGCACGCGCACATCTTTAAAAGCTGCCCATCGAAGAAGATGATGTTATCGTCTACTACTGCTGCTGCAATTGTAGCTGCTGCTGTGGCTGTGTTGTTGAGGATTGATCTGGCTGATTCGGGGCAAAAGTCAAGTAGGCCGGACTTCCTCCCCCACCCGATGTGTTAGCAGCTGTCGGAGGTGGAACCTCCTCCGCAAACCGCTTGGGTACAACAACCATAGGAGTTGTTGTTGAAACAGTAACGACGTTGGCACTAGTTGTTGTTATCGTTGTTGGTGCCGTCGTATTCGCCACAGGATGACCTTGAATAAGGTGAAAACCGAAAAAAAAATAGCACCTAAATAGCCTGGGTCTTCATGCGGCTAGGATTTACAAGAATAACTGTAAAGATGGTTGAGTACTTGAATCGTCGGAGCGTTGATACAAATCGGCAAATACTCATTACAAGAATCAACAAATATGGAGAGAAGAAGGGCCTATCCGCCTCACCTTCGGTAGAGGCGGCACCAGCGGAAGTGGAATTAACAGAGGCCGAGGAGGAGGATTTGCGTTCAAAGAAGCGGTGCGTCAGAGCCTCATCCGGTTTTATGCGGTGCCGAGGATCATAGACGAGCATCTTCTGCACGAGGTCGATGAACTTGTCGTAGTCCTCGGGCGCGTGACCCTCCTCGTTTAGTCGACGACCTGCCGGCCCACCGGTGTCTCGGCCTAGCACCTCGTGCAGAGGGCGGGTGTGGGGACCTTGGAAGCGGCACTGTCAGGGCATGACAGGTAAAACAATCAAAGTAAGAGGATTAAAAAAGGTACGGAACTACAGCGCATCGAATGAGATACATGTCTTGCCTTCCTTCCACGCTTCCATCTATCCACCCATCCATTTACTCATCAAAGCATTCATTCCTCCACCCGGTCAGTCGGACATTCTCAACGTTACCCAAACCTCACTCAACTCCTCACTCGTCAAGTTACTATTCCTTCCCTTCACTCCAATATTCAGCCTCCCGACATCCAATCAAACACAACTTAAAACCATCCAACAAATCATCAAGTCATTGGAACGTTCCCCTGCGTTTCCATTTTCAAAATAAAAATCACTAATAGCCCTCTCTCTTTCCCACCTTCATCGTCATATTCCCCTTTGTGTAGATCCGCCTCGGCCGATAGACGATGCCCCTAATAGTGACACAAGCCTTGGAGAAGGGAGAAGGTGGTATCGATGAGGAGTTTGGACCACCAGGAACAGACGCCGCGGATGCGATAGAGGTGGTATCCATACGATCCTGTGAAGAGGTCGTAGAGGAGGATGAGGAGGAGGAAACGGAGGAGGTGGAGACCACACTCGTCATCGTGGTGGAGGGCGAGGTGGAGGAGGCGGTAGTGGAGGTTGTGGTAGCTGGGAGAAAGTCGCTGATACGTTCAAAGAAGTGTTCCAGCTTTGGACTCTTCTCCAGCATCCACAAGGGTGGTAGACCCAACACCTCAACTATCTGTAGGAGCTGTTCCAGCTGTAAAATGAAAGACAATGGAGTGGATAGAAGACGGAATGCATAAGGTGGTGAATATTTGAATGAGTGGTATCGCTTAAAAAGGAGGTTGTCATACCTCATTTGAGCCGGAGAAGAGGGGTTCACCGGTGTGCATTTCAACGAGAATGCAGCCTAGCGACCACATATCAATGCTGAGGCCGTAGTCAAGGTTGAGGAGGACTTCCGGAGCGCTGAAAAAGGAGGCCACCCACATTCAAATGTGAAAAATTTGTCAAAGCTGAAGCAAAATAATTGATCTGCCAATTAAGTTGGTGCCAAACAATTGACAAGGGCTGCAATCGTCTGCTGGTAGTTAAATCTAAACGCCCCGATTTAGCTGACATTAACCAGAAGGAGATCAAAGACTTGAGTTTGGCTCAAAGACATGCTCAAATCGACGGCGAAGAAATTGTGCGCACAGAAGGCGAGTAGTTTCAAAACATTCTAACTGAAGAACTGGTCGATTCAACATTTTTGGAAGAGCCTAACTCTACCATCACCAACTAACACCTCATAAGGCTAAATCTGTTTTAACGTCCATCCAACGTTGAGGCAAGAAAATCCTCAATTCGAAGAGCAAAAGGCGGGAGAAGCATTGAGGGAAAGGAAGCGCCTACACTCAGTCAACTCACCGATAGAAGCGTGATTGAATGTACTGGTGCACGTTCTCATTGACGTGACAGGAGCTGCCAAAGTCGATCACCTTCAGATCGGAGCGTTTAGGCGTGACAAGGAGGATGTTCTCGGGCTTGAGATCGCAGTGCATCACACGCACATCGGGACGGGAGAGAAAGACCAGGGCAGCGCAGAGTTGGCGCGCGAACTTGAGGGTGAGGTGGAGGGAGACGCCGCGAAAGTGCGTGTAGGTGAGCAGCTCGTAGAGGTTGTAGGAGAGGCACTCAAACACCAGGCACCAATGGCCCTGGTACGTAAAGTATCCCTTCAGGTTCACTATTCAATGCAAAGCAAGATACAGATCATAGCGTTGGTGGTGAACAGAAAGAAGTAGTCAAATCGACGGTCTTGGAGGTTTTCAGCTGCACAACGCCAATAACAGGCTATCAGCATTTGGGAGGGGTTTCAAAAAACCGTAAAAGAGGACTTGATCAACTTTCGCTAGCCTTAGACGGTTCAATAGGGCAAAATCGTGCGCCCGACTTTAAATTCAAGGCGAAGAACTGCCCGCTTAAGGTTCCCAATTCGTGCGCCCGACACGCTCATCAAGAAACAAGCCAATTCGAAGACGGCACTTAGCAATACTTCTAACCACTTCCAGCTAACAGTTAAATCTAAGTCGGGGACCCTGCATTACTGGAATTGATTGCGAAACTGTTCAAGCATCTCTCGCAAATCACATTTTGCCTGCTGTTGACATTTGAGCCTAGAGAGACCTCAGTACGAATAATCTCAGAGTGCAACCGATTAACCATTTCTTGAAGACGGCTAGCTCTAGCTTCAAGGCGAAGAAGAGACAATGTAGCGAGCCCCCTAAATCCATTCATCGTTTAAATGGGGAATCGTTCGGTGAAAAAGCGATTGCACGATACATTTGTTAAGGATTGGCACTGTACTGAGATCGAACTATCAACCCATGTTACATAAATGAATCTCGAGAGGGAATGCTATTCTTCCTGCAGGAACGTGAATTCTACGGTTGATGCCGAGACCGAGACGGATGAGAATCGACAACCTATTCCTTAGACAGATAATTAAATCATCAAATGCTACGGTTACAGGTGTCCACTCTCCAGGCAAACTTATCGGTTAGGCGCTCCGGAGAGGCCCTAGCTACCTCCCACTTGCCTCAAGCACTTCACAGGGTTTAAAGGGATGGAATCATCCAATCAGAAAAGCATTTCAACTGTGCTTCAAATCACAGAACAGGCAAATTAAGTACAAAAAATAACCAGAACAAATGCCAGTAATGGCAGAGCTTGAATGTTCAACGCCATGGCCCAGGACCGACTTTAAAAATGACTTTTTTGAGATAGCTGAAGTTAATTTGAAAGAGAGACCGCTTAAAGTGATTGTGCGCGTGCCCAGATGGTAGTTCTTCTCACCCAGTCCCAAGGCAGCGTGAATCAATGTGGTTTTCAAGGTTACGAAGGCAATCCACTTACCGACATAGTTGGCGCCCACCTCGGCGGCCCTCTGTTCGTTCTCCTGAAAGTGCGCAATCTCGCGCAGTAGTTTAATCTCGATCTCAGCTTGGGCGAGAAATTGGCGACGGTTTTTGATCACCTTTATGGCCACCTCCTCGTGCGTTTTGCGGTCGTGGGCTCGGAAGACCTGCAACGTTCGCCGAAGAGGCAGAAAATATACTACCGAGCAAAATTAATAAGCATGCTAACTGTTATTTAAATGGGCAAGCATCTTCATGGCATGGGTCGTTCACAATGCTGTTATCCCAACTGCACTTTATCATATCAGTGAAACGGGTATTGAGTGGAAGGATAGTGGAACATGGGAATACTAACAACTAGGCAGTTGCAAACCTGACAATAAGTGCTCATGTAAGCATCATGGGTTACCCCTACCACTGCGTCTGATACTGCTCAATCAGGTCCTGAGTAGATTCATCCTTCTCACATTATGTTAATGCTGGAGTCTAAGCACTTTGGCGGATAAATTTCGCCCAGTAAAACCAGAACTTCATCAATTTCATGGTTCCCCAATTTCTATTTCGAGAGCTCTATGCATCCGTACAGTAGAATGGGCTAACGACCTCAAGGCGGAAAGGGAATTATTGACTCATGTTCCAGAAAATTTCTGCTGCCCTCTGTACGACCAACACGAAGCCTTAGTGTTTACACGACTCACACGCCCTCCAGCCGTTCTAATTTGCACCGTCCCAGGGTAATGTATTTAGAGTGCAGCTAAGAGGGTTACAAAGATACATTTACCAAACTTTGCATTAAGTATTGATCAAAAGCGGTCCCATATTACTAAAATGATAGTAGATATCAAATTATAGCCCGTGGGAAGCGCTGAGGATCGCCATCTAACGATATGCCACAGCTCGAGTGCACATACAGATACAAAATCGGTCGCTACTTGAACGAGGAGTAAAAGAACAACTTTCAATTCAAAAATTTTATTAAGAGAAGTCCGGAAATCCCTTATCATACAAGAACAAAGATAAAAAAAAATACCTTCCAACATCAATCATTTGCCAGTCTACAGAACACCCACCAATCGACTGACCCGCCATTTACCAAGCCAGCAGTCATGAGATTTAACGACAGTTTACCAATCAACTACCAATGGTACCCCAAACCAGATAATGGCATTTGACTGGAACGCTAGAAGTCAACTGCAGCACAGCACAAACTCACCTGTCCAAAAGTGCCCTTCCCCTTGATATCTGTGATCTCGTACCGATCTAGCCACACACTGCCAATCTTGAGAAAGTCGTTAGCAGCCTGATGACGGAGGAGACGGTTACTGCTGCTGCTACTGCTGTTGCTGCTCCCACCAGCAGCCTGAACGCTTCGTGGAGCGGCAACAACGTTGGAAGATGCGGCTGAGATATTAGGAGCTGCAGCAGCAGGAGGGGGAGGAGGAGGGATAGGGAAGGCCTGGCAACTCACTTTCTGTTGCTGTGGTTGTTGCTGCTGCCGATTGCCTAGAATACAATAATCACATTGGTAAGGAAAGTTCAGATGGTAGCTGGATAGAATTGGGATGGATGAATGAGTGGAGATACAAAACGATTCTTACCAACGTCGTAGAAGTGTTGCTGCTGTTGCTGTTGAAAGGAATTGGGCGCGGCATTTGCATTCCAAACCGCTGCAGCTCCATTAGCAGCACGACCATGGTGCATTTGGCAACAGCATGATCGATTGGAGGTCGTGTTGGAGCTTGAATTCGATCCAGAACCCGTGAAGAGGCAGCAGTGCCCAAAGGTGGTGCTGGTGTTGGTAGCGGCAACAGCTGGAGCAGCTTCGTGGCATCCCTTGCGGTCGCGTTTCATGATGTTCTCTTCGCATGCTTGCTCTCTTCGTCTCTTTTTGCGGAAGTAGACCTAGAGGTAAACGGGGAGTAGACATTCGGTCGGGATACTGGGAACGTCATCCACTCTACCGACCATTCAAGCATCTACCAACCACCGATTGATGCAGTGATCTATTACTCTACTGACTTACCGGTCGTTCACTAATCTAATAGGCATCTACAGGTCAATTGACCATCTAGTGATCTATTGATCATCGCTGCTCCTGTGGAAGGAGACCTAGGGGAGAGAAAAAGGGGAATAAAAAGGGAAGATGGGATTGAAGTAATGGAGACTAATGATACGCCCCTCAATCCACTGGTCTCCCATCGGTATGCCTAATTTACCGACTTTCTAACCTATCGACTATTCATTTACCTACAGCTCATATTACGGGTGTACGGACCATTCAACGAAGAGCTGGTCATCTGCCAACTTAACGACCATTCACAGATGGTATACCAATACATAAATATATCACATGAAACTTGAGATTTTCATTCACTCTCCATTATTATGCAGGAGAATGGTCGAAGGAAAATTAATTGATCAACCTAACATCTAATCGTCAACTGTTCAGAAAAACCCACACAGACATAGCGGTCATTCACCGATCTTTCACAGTCCCGCCTATCCTTTGCCAACGACCTCTAACCATCCAAAATGCTGACTTGAGGCGCTACATTGGTGACGTTGCAGCAGGATACGTTGGAAATATTTTACCTCCCACGAAGAATACACCCGGTGGCCGTGAAGCATTAGACGAAACACCGTAGACTTAGGAAGCCCACAACAACAGAAGCCATAAAATGCATTACGTTTGATAACTACCCTAATTTTATATTTTGGGTAGAGAAAAACAGATTAAATGCACAAGAAAGGGAAAATGTGGAAACAAAATGTGCCTTGGCATAGGTGACAGAGCGGTCTCCTCAGCCTCCGCTAATTCCACCACCATTTCGTTGCAGCGGCGCTAGCCTGCGCCTACAGCGCTCGCCACGCATAAGGGAATGCCAAAAGGCGCTACAATGGATTCAAAATCCTTCCCATTTTGGAGAATTAACCTTCCTTGACGCACTAAGAGTCGCAAGTCACTTCAACGCTGCTATGATGGACGATGCAGAAGAGCAATAGCTTTGAGAGCTAAAGAAAATAGTGACAAGCTGGTATCCATAGCGATGTAATACAGCTGTGCCGATAGTTCCTCAAGTCTTCCATAATGCCATAATAATTCTGCTTCCAGACTTCAACATTTGATGCCGTTGCCAGGAGCACCTCCAGATGCTATGAGGTTGAATGGCAATCAGCCTGCCCACCATTCCATGCAACCGTCCTTTTCCACCTTACTTCAAGGAAACCTCCACTCTTAAACATCCAAGTTCAGAAGGAAAACCGAATGTCACAGAACTAGCGAAGCCAATCAATCCACCTGTTTGTCACCCCCTCTCACACAAATGGAGAAACAACCTCGAGCATTGTAGAACCATTTGGCAGCAACTTAATCAACCACCATGCAACAAATTTCTCCAGACTAACAAAAGTTAAGTTTTTGGGGCTGCAAAACTGACAGACAGTCCGCATATTTCACAGGTCACACCAATCTACCGTGTGTGTACGCGCACGTTCACACAAGCAGTTTGACAGACGTGTGTGTGTGCGTGAATGGGTGTCTGCGGGAGGTAATACGATTTACTAGGCACACCGGCATGACCTCTAAATCAATTACAAATGTATAAACATAAGTGCATTTTGCATGTGCACAAAGCAAGTTGGTAAGAGGTTTGGTGTCTACGTGAACTTCACATTACCAGATACAATACTAGTTGAAAGGCGACCATTATAACACAGCTGATGCTCATGTCACTGTAAAGGTCAAGAGAGTGCGTACGATTACGTAGGTCTCTTCAGGCTTCAGTAAACCAGTCTCCCATGCTAGTAGTAGACAAGCCTTTCCGTGAATGCTTGCGTGCACACACGTACGCTACGCAATTTCGTCCGGGAGTAACTTGGGTGCCACACTGGGTGCAGCGCGGTGAGATAGGCCCGACGCCTTCTAGTCTGATGAAGAATGTGATCGGTTTCAGCGATGCCCTAGTTGTTCTAAGTGGATTAGTCGGGCAGGATCGAAGACTGGCATTTACCGTGGATGGTTGGTACTGCGGAAATTCTGGTGGGCAAAAAAGCGAGACTTGTGTAGTATGGGTTCAAAATAAACACCGCAAAGTTCTTACAATAGAAAGTGGAGGAAAACTGAACCACCCCAATGATACTGCAACTATGACGAAATGCGGGGAGGAAAAAAAATCGGGATGAAGCTTCCAGAAATCAATTACGCGAAATGCGATTGACATATGGAAAATCTTGTTTACTGCATAGCATTGTGCTTCTTAAGCACGCATGCTTAATGTGATTTGACAACAGAGCGGATGAAAGATGAATCATCAAGATACACGACTATCGTGGAGCTCAAGCGCCGCCTCATTCTGCTTTAAAAAAAGCATTTATGACAGTCTACGCAGAAGAGTGGTCACACGGAAGTGCTTTAACACCATGAATATGGTTGAAGATATGGCTTAAGGCAAATCGCCTCCAATAAAAGCGAATTACACTAGCCATGGAACATAGGTTAGGACTGAACAATGGTGCCTAGGCAAAGCTGTTCAACGAAAGTGGACGAAAGGAAAAACTAACCCCACCAACGCCTGAGTGGAAATTCGTCCGATGACGATTGACACAAGAAGCCAATGATGAAGAACGCTAAAGACGGCGCTTAATACTACGAAGCGGTGCATATGCTGCTGGTCCTTCATGAATCAATCGCCCGCTAGTCTCACAGTCTTTCTTCTCTGGAGAATCACAGTAAAGTTAAATACCTGTAAAAGAAATTTGGAAATGGCAGTAGCGGAAGTGCGATGAAGTGTGAACAGAGCCACTTTAGCTGATGCTTGAAAGAAAGCTCACATCTGGATAGAGTGACGAAACACAACGATGGAAAAAAGTCATAAAAGAAAGACGTTTGGTATGAATGCTTGGATCTGTCAGCTCGAAACAGAGGCCAAGAAAAATAATGCTGTGGCAAGCTTGAAAAAAATCCCAGTAGTAAGAATTTTTGAAATCGTCATGCGGTATGGACGGTGAAATCTTGCCAACTTCTTACATCATGATTTTGGGCAACTCCACAATATTCCAGCGATGTACGCTTCACAGTAGACCTAGACGAAGTACACACTCCGAAACTGTCTGACTGTTGTAAGTGGTTCACTGAAAACATTTATTACCGCAAATGCATAGACTAGGTCTTGCACAACTACCTCCAAGCTAAATAGGCTTTCAAGAAAATGGTTGCAAAATATGGAATGTTAATTCTAAAACCTTCAAACTATCCTTCGACCCAAGCTCTGGGCGAAGCAGTAATTTCTGCGGTGTTTTCCAGACATGAAATAAATCAGCCAGCTCTTTACAGCACCTCAATTGATGAAACATGGGATTTACAAGTACGAATTCAATGGAGGCGACTTACCTCATTGATGGTCTCGTACGTTTGTATCAGCTTCACCGACATTCGTACCAAAAGCCGCTGCGGTGGTGGAGGTGGCGGTTGCTGCTGGTGTAAGAGCCGGCCAAACGGAATCGCATCAGTGGAGGGCGCAGGCACCGCCGCCGCAGCAACCGTTGAAGCCATAGCCGCAGTGGTAGTGACGGTAGTCGCAGCGCTAGTGGCAGTACAGTAGGGAAAGGTCGGATAGCTGTACGTGTTGTTGGCGTTGGCGCTCGCGATACTGCTTCCAGTCACGGAGAGAGGACTTCCGCTGGAACTACTCAGCTCCATCGCCTCAACTTCCATTGGCTGCTGTTGAGGTCCCACCGTTACCGATGGCTTGGCTTTCAGGGAGTAGGATGGGTCCAGATTCGCGTAAGCCGAAGCAGACATCACATTGACAGAGGAGGAGGCTGTCACAGAAGTCAGAGCTGGTGCCGGCGGTGACTGTGGTGGTGGTGAGGAGGTAGTAGTAATGACTGTTTTTGTCCCAGTCGGTTGCTGCTGCTTCCGTTGCTGATGATGGTGATGATGGCCAAGCTGGGAAAGCTGATCGAAAGTGACCAGTTGGCCATAGATCGCGGCGCCTAGAGAGGTGAGGGAGGACATACTGTAAACGCTCAGGCCTAGGGACGAAAGCGCAGCGTCGGGAGCATTCAGGTCCGAGTGCTTCTTGCACATCTCTGAAATGAAAGAAAGGCGTGTAATGGGTTACAAACTGCCTCCTGAGTTGACCTATGAATTCAGTTGGAAATGCTCTACTTGTCCAAGCTTTATGGCACCGACTTGCACGGAAATACTAATTTCCGCAATATAAAAATATTAATAGATGCAGACACCGAGCCAATTTCTGGTGTTTCGAACTCCATACTTAAAGTGATCTATACCCCTCGCATTCCGAAACGTTCTAAAGCTGGACTGTGCTACTAGAGGCGTGCAGAGGTCCCAAACCAGACCTCTAAAGCATCTGCAATCGAAGAGGACAGACACTCCCAAAATCCCATGATTTTATCAGCTTTAGAATTTCCCTCTGTTAATATGGGAATATAAATCTTCAAAATCTAGACGAAATATAAGTCCTGACATTTAATCTTCCTTAGCACTGAAGAGTGTCAATCTAGAGTGGGTATCATGGAAGTAACAAACACCTTACTCGAAGAGTCCACATCATTGTAAGCTTGCATAAGCAGCTAAATTATCATGATTTTGAAATAATGGAGCTTAACAAGACAAAAAAGTCTTGAGCCTCAGAATGCGATTAATCGCGCCCGTCTAGACTCCATAAAGTTACTCTTCAACTAAACTAAGCTCTATGAAAATATTTTTTCCCACCTACATCAAAGGGATAAGGATAGCCATAATGAACGCCTGTTTCTCACAGAAATGAATAGGTCAAGCTGTTTATCTAAACGTGTTGTTAATAAAAGGGCGAAAGCCTATCCGCCCACTCTTTGAATAGTCATTTTTGAAATGGTTAAGCATTTATAGAAGTTAGATACTAATGCTACACTGAGATGTAAATGTTTACATCCACTAGCTTAGAGCAAAAAACCAACTTGATAGTTAAAAAAACGCTTCATCGTCCAACTACAGCACAACAGCAAAAAACTCCAGGAATATCAATCAACGAAGTTTCCGATAATTTAGCGATCAAACAGAGCAAATGAATTCTCAGTTTCCCATTAGTGATTTGGATGTTCAACATCGTTCTGACAGTTAGGTCTCAATCACACAAACGTGAGGCATTTAGCCACGTGGCCCACGTAAGAGATAAAGTTGAGCAGAGCTAAGATTATTAAAATGGTTATGGGGGATAATGCGAATGACAAGCTGAAAGCAGCCAGGTTAAAGGAAAGCAAAAAAACAAGGGATACATATTACAACCACTTATCCGATTCAAACCAGCTAGACAAGAGGATCTGATAGTCCAAAGTCGATAGGGGACATTAGACCCTATACAGACGGGCTGATTAAAGTGAACAGAGCAGAGGAAGCGGATCAAATTCAACAGTTACCTTCATCCCAAAATAAGTCGGCCAAGTTGGATGAGAAAAAAATTGTTGGATTAAATTCAACTCTACACAGATGTAGAGAAGAAAAGGTAGTGGATAAAGGCGCCAAGTCTAGCGACCAGCCAGTGCACCAGCTCTCTCTCTGGGAGACACATGCTGCCTACCAAAGGGCACTGATCGGCACACTGCCTCACCACACCTTAGGCACACATACACACGCCACACCACACAGTGCGGTGTACACACCTACAGCTATGGTGACAAATCTGTCCTTTCGTCAGACACACTCTTCAAAACCTACTTTATAAACCAGTTCTCTGTGCTATTCACATCTAGGGGTTACGATTTTGCTAGTAAAAAACGCACTATCCTGTTAGAATTGCTAAATGATTTGCTCAAAACCGCATACCCCAGCTAATCAGAGTTCCAAGTCGCTAAAAGACCAATCTGTTACCTCATCCCTATCTCCATCAACTGTTCTCTCTGCAGTTCCCCCTGATTGGAAAATATGATCTGGTAGATCAGGCTTCGCGAGTGTTACAGGGGAAATACAGGTGCTTTGAAGGGGAATTAACAGCGACTCATTTACCTACTCTAATTGTGACATAGGTGGGTCATGAAATAAAGCCGGATAACGCTAACAGCATGATGTAAATGATCGATGGGACATATTTTGGAAAAAAAAGCACCAAAAGGTAGATGGCTGCACTTTTTTCAATGCACTAGTAATTACTATACTTCGTTTAGAGATTGACGCAAATTGTACTGATTAAAAGCCCTTCCGAGCAAATGAATGAAGTGACGTCTGACTGTGTTTCTAGCGCTATACTACGCAGAGATCCATGAGTGGAAAAAAAGGTAAATGTGCGGAGAAACTGGTGGATTGGTAAGGATTTGGAGTCAGGATTAAATGTGGAGGTAACATCAATCCGTATCCTATGTTCGAATCCAAGAAGAACTGCAAAAAACAACTGGGAAAGCATAAAACCCCGTAAATGTAATCACAGTTTTTCAATTGACAAAGTGGATTGGTGGATGGGGCGACAGATGGAATCACAGATAGTTGGGTGAGGGATGAGGGGATGGATGAAAACTAGGGAGCAAGATGGCGGTGAGAATTAACGATCCACAGACGCGTGGTCGGAAATGAATGGAAAATCAAACTCGCCATGACCACCATGTATCCTTTATTTGAGTCACAAACATGTAAATAAAATCCTTATTTTTTGTCTCAGCATAGCAAAGCCAATGCGCCTAAGTGACCATGTAGGTGAATGAATGGAGGGTAAAGACGAAAGGTTTAGCAAAACGATGGACAAACCGGTGAATGGAGATTGGCTGATACCAACTCTCGGAACACATGAAATCCACGTCACAATCATCACACACTCTCATATTCGCCCAAAACTCCAAAAGAGAAATTTCAATCATCGCTGTGGTGGTAGTAACAGCGGCAGAAGCTTTTGCTGCTTCTGCAGCTGCAAACCAGTGAAGGAGGGAGAGTAATTAGTCAGCCCTTGAAACAACTTGTGCGTGCGTGTGTGCGCACGCCCGCGCAGTGTGTGAGTCAGACGCGCACACGCACTGCACACAGTGTGTGTATGTGTGTGCGTTCGTGTGTGTGGCTTTATTCATTTTCGAGCAAGTTTGCTAGCCTGCCTAACTAACTCACTGACTAGGCTGGCCCTATTCGCTAAGTCTCGGTTACAGTGGAATCCCAATCGAATTAGACCGGGTTGGACTTATTGAATTACCGGAAACCGCTGTTCCTCCGCCACACTCGCTCTACCCTACTCTTGACCTTGACAAATGACGATGAAAGAGTCAAGGGTTAAACCACTTCCTCTGCCGAAATTGCTGCCATCAGCCTAAACGAGAAACCAGAGAAACGTCTCAAAGGCTTGTTAACTTTCCAGAGGCAACAACAGCATTTGATGCGTGATGTGAATGACAAGCAAAAAATTGAAAGCATTTCAGGAATCTACTGCTAGAAAGCTACCAGCTTGCTAAAGCATCATCGACTATGGGAACACGTGGGAGGGAGACCCAGCCAAGGTTTGTGAATGCTGTGAAAACCCTACAGTTCGTAACCTGAATCCCCCTTTCCAGGCGTTTCGAAATGGAAGCGCGGAGGTTTATTAAAATTAGATCTGCCTCTACAAAAACGGGCTTACTTGCGAAAGCCTTCCAGAATGTCGCAGTGGTGAAGGCCTTATTTATGCAAAAACATGACATCTAGAAGTCAAATGAGAAAAGAGAAACCAAAAAGAACCTGCTAGTTAAAGGGAATCCTTCTAATCCCTAAACCCAATCGACTCCTGGCAATTCTCCAGAGGAAGACAGTGGACGCTTTAAAAATATTGTTGGCTGCAGAAACAAAAGGGCAAAGTAATAATCCACCTCGGCTTGATAAACAACGATGAAAGGAAGATTTGCAAAGCCGCAACCTTCACCTAAGCTATTCTACCGATAGCATACCTTCCATCCTTTGAAAAAGGGCAACAGTACCGACAAACGCCTGCTGTGGGAACGGATTTAATCAACAAGCCAGAATCAAGCACAGACAAGAAAGGGAAATAAGTGTATGATGCGCGAGAATGATAAAATCCAACCGCGGCTTCGTCGGGGAAATTAACGCCATTCAAATCCCGAACTAGGATTGCTCTTGGGCGTCTCCAGGCAGAAAATAGAAGGGCAAAGAGACTAAATATCTGCCAGTTGGAGAAACGAGGCCTTTTAGATGACCAAAAAGCGCGGTAAAAAACAGCCGTGGCAGATGTCCGATGACAATACTATCCAACAACGGTTCCATGTGAAACATAAATACTTTACCAATCACAGTGAAGCTAACCCTAGATACCCTACAGAAGGCAGAAACCAATCACCGACTTGGCAAGGTAACAGCAGAACTAAAGGTAATAATGGTAAAAAAAAACAAAATCAAAGCCCTAACAAAAGGTAATAGTCACTAGGATGTTGGGTAAACAGATGATATGCGACGCTCCAACTGATGAAAAGGAGGGGATGAATTAAAGATCCCTTCAGGCATACAGTACCAGCAGCATATCTCGCACAGAAGCCTTTTCTGTAGTAAGACAACACATATTCAGCAAACGTGACCCATGGTCCAAAAGTCCCAAATGATCCTTCAACCAAGCAATTCGTTTATCTGCCTCTTTTCAAACGACTGACTCGCTCCAAGAGGGAGGAGAACAACTAGATATCCAATAAACTCAGTAAATAGCCCTTCGAACAAACTCTCTCACTGTTTCTTGACCTAGAAAAAGTTAATCATATCCAGATCTGGCTGCATTTGCCTAGAACAGATGACTTCTGAACCCTAGAATAATACAGAAACAAGCAAGCAAGGCTAGCGAATGGGTAGCTATACTACTAGCGCTGCTACCGCTATTACCGCCACTGCCGCTGTTGGCTAACCAACTGGAAATTCGGTAGGCAGCTAGCAAGCAAGTAGGCAGGCAGGCAAGCAAGCAATGAGACACGCAAAGAGAAGTATTTTTGGTCACTACACACGTACACGCAGAACCTGCGCAAAAATAGTAGGCACGACACGGCGCACGGGGCGGACGAGCGAGCGAACGAGTGGGGCAGCCTGGCAACGGCTAACACCCACGCACTAGCACGCATGCACATGCACGCAGTAGAGGGTGGGAAACACGTCCACACACATGTCTAGACGCCGAACAGAAGTGAACTGCCTACAGACGCGCTTGGGCGTTGGAAAGACCCAGCGCTTCGAGCTAGCAACGCGCATAACGAAGAGAAAACCAATGGACACCATTTACGGCACTTCCTAAACGATGAACACTTAAATTTTGGGGTACTAGAAAAATATCACCCTCCCCTTCAAGCGTCACACAACGGTTACTAACACTTATTTCCGAAAGTCGAAACCTTGAATAGGGAAATCGATCTAGCTTCTAGTTATTTCAGTGAACATAACCTGGGCTTTTCAAAAGGCAAAACGACTCATTTGTGTTTGATAGCCCCCTTGAAGGCCAAAAACTGTCACAGTTACAAAAGCTATTAGCAATGCAACCGTGTAAATAAAGATATCTATGACCATTTCAGGACCACGGCTGCGTTATCCATGATGAGGTACTGAGCATTTGCTGTCCTTACGTCCCCTCAGTCTGCTAGCCCTCGACGAATGCAGAGTAGTGTGCAACTAACAGACGGCAGCGCGCTGGAGACGGAGCCCAGCGCACAAGCGGGAAAGGAGGGAGGGTAAGCGGTGTGCTGATGCAGAAACCTTCCATTTTACGGCTTCTAACCTCCCCGTGTCAGTGTACCTCGACAATGACATTATACGCCAGATTAGGTCTCTAAGACCCACATGAATAGAAGCTTAAGTTAAGGCAAACCGATTGGGTAGCCCGCGTTGGATGTACCACTTGTCCTTTTTAGATAGGCACGTAAAACTACTCGGTAAATTTCATCAATACTTGCAGTCTCCGCCCCTTGAATGCATTTTGTACAGGCACTAAAATGCCACAACGAAGGTAAACTAACATTCGTGCCACTAATCTATTCACACAAATACACAAAGCACAGCCCTTCTGCTTTGTTACATCAAAGGGTAGCGATTGAACGACATTAAATTTTGTAGAAGGAATATTTAGCTAGGTTTTCGGCAGGGATTGAGGGGGAGGGTGTCGAACGTGATGAAAAAGCACACGAATGAATTATACCATGAAAAACTCGGCACGTGATCTTTGAATGCAAAGTGATCACCAGTTTAAATGGCATGAAATGACTCAGAGATGGGTTCCACGCGTCGTGTTAGTACAGAAAATTGACAAACTGGCGACAAGCGACTAAACTGGTAGAGAATTTTAAGGATGCAAACATTTATTACTAGAAATGAAAAAGAATCCTAGATTATTGGACGCGATTTTTATAAACAAATGAAACATTCTCGAATATTTGATGGCTTAATCTACTAGAGAAAATAATCACAACAGCCGGACTCATGTTAGTTCATTAATATTGCAGAAATGAAGGGTTCGAGTTTCCATCAACAAGCACACAAAGAGCAACGGCATATATGAAATGAAAAGCATAGCTAGAAAGACTTCTCCACCACATTAGGAACCTAGCTTAACCTTTGAATGAAACATAAAACGGCGGAGATGTACCCTGATATGCCACCTTCAAAATGTGAGAAGAATACGTACTTTTAGAAGCCAAGAACAGCAAAATAAGTGGTATTAAGCCAGCCTCCACAGGAATAAAAGCATGAATGAAAAGCGGAATAGTAGTAGGCCTGAAAATAAATAGGGAAGAAGGACCTAGTTCTCCGACTCGTCTGGTGACTTATTCGACCGTTGCTTTTACATAAACATTCGAAAGTTTAAAAATAAACTCAAAAAGGCAAAAGCTGGGAAAAGTATTTCTAGAAATCTCGGCCAAACCTCAGAGACAACTCCATTAAAGACTCAAAATCGATCACTAGCCGCCACGCAAACCGAGACATAGAAAATCAAGTAGCAAACAAGTAGATGTAAGGAATAAAAACCTTGCTGGCCCTGCTGTTGTTGTTGTTGCTGCTGCAACTGCTGTTGCTGTTTCTTTGTTTCCACCAAATCAGCAGCAGTAGTCGTGGTGACCACGGCACCAAACGAAGACGGGGGCAGTGCACTCATTGCGTGAAAGGCGGGAGAAGACAGAGAGGCAATCGGTAAATCCACCGGGCTTCCTTCGAGCTTTCGAAGCTACTACTGCCTCTGCGTTGGCGCTTGAAGGATTAGTCGGGCGCTTGCGTACGAATCGCCTCCGGTTATTTATTAGGACTGCAAAAGTGGATGACAAAAGTGGTGCTGATGGCGGTTGTAAACAGTAACAACAGCGACGTTGATGATGGAAACAATAATAACAACAACAAGGATGGTGGTAACAGTAGCGGAGGGCATAATCAATGTATTTGTGCGTGCCTGCATGCGCACACACAAGCACAATCACTTAACAAGCGAGCTAGCGCGCGCACAGGCTAGCATGCGGTGCACGGCACAGCGCGTTTTTGTACTGTGCCGTGCTGAACACACCCGCGCACACACATGGAGAAACGGACCCTCATAAAGAGTTGGACAATTTCGAGGTAAAAAAAACAAAACTAATAGAGTGGGGGGAAGGGATGAAATGACGCGAGGTCGAGAATATGGAGGGATGCAGTACTTTGTCACAAGAGAAAATTTATGCTGGAGTATGCACAAAGGCTAGAAATAATCCCACAACAAACAAAAGAAAAGGGAAAGCACTGAGCTGAAACAAGAGTACTATGAATAATAGCCTATGTTAAGAATAAATTTTGGAAAAAGACCTATCGATCTCCAGTACAAGTCGCAAGCACAGGAAAATTAGACAGCAAATATTAAGTAAACTAGCGTAATAATCAGAATCTAATGCATTAAAGAAATAAATTCCATATGAAAAACCACTAGAAATATTACTTGACATTAAATGACCACTCAAGCTATAGCAAAAGATAAAGAGGGGATTACAAATTTGATGCGAAGGCTCCTTTTTAACTGGTGGGAAAATCGGTAAACATGTGTCATATTTCAACAT
Source organism: Echinococcus granulosus (assembly GCF_000524195.1). NCBI lineage: Eukaryota > Metazoa > Platyhelminthes > Cestoda > Cyclophyllidea > Taeniidae > Echinococcus > Echinococcus granulosus. The sequence goes on from NW_020170472.1 coordinate 251,465, forward strand.
AATGTGCAACCTAAACCTTTCAGAAAAACTCCGCGTAAAAAACTAAAAACTAAGATAAGAGAACGGGGCTGCTTTCGACTAGGGTAGCTGTATCATGGAAGCCCAAACATTCTTCTAAAGTGAATCAGACGAAAGATAAGAAAAGCAAACAACAAACGCTGCCATACAAGCGGAAAGCAACGAAAAAGAAACAAAGCAAACGTACGGAAAATAAAAGAAGTCGACAAACTGCCATCATTGGCATCAATGAAGCCCGGATCGCATAGTATTTAGCTTACTTAAACAACAATGGCGCAATTTATTATTTTCTGAAAAACAGACTAGTATTTGTGAAGTTTAAAAGTGTGCCATCAGTAACTGCAAAGCAAAGTCCTTTATTCTAGGGGTAAAGTTTAATTTTGGCTTAAACTTAAAGTATCATCTAGGGTATGTTTTGCGCCAATTTTATATCCCGCTGTCAGGTATTTTTAATTTTCTAGCATCAACAAAATTAGGTTCTGAATAAAAAATAGCTTAAAACGTGATTTATGTTTTCAATGCTATCATATTTTGGAAGCTTTTTTTTGTTGAGTTATTTCGGATGGACGCCAAGAATCCAAGTTAATAAATAGCTTAAACCTAATTGTCTTCTGCTCTTTCAAGGAACTGTTCATTGTATCGCATCTGAATATGAGGAGTCTGTCAAAGTTGGCTAGCTTACTAAACCAACATTGCCTCAGAAAAGCGGTTCTTTGGATTGTCGTGGACCACAATGCGAAAATAGGCCCACGCCCACTAGTTGGAATACCTCTGTTCACCAGTCGAAGTCACGGAGACGGAGTGGTGCCGCACCCCCACCAAGGGTGACCTTCCCTTCAAGACAGTAAATCGCAGCAATGGTGCAACTCAAAAGTGCCTTCAAGTCCTCTTTCTTAGAAAAGAGGACCAACGGTCACTAGGAGTTGTGGCCGCCTGGTCCTCCAACGACCCAATGCCAGGGAAACGCTCATACAGTGTAAAAGCATCAGCCTAAGAAGTCGTCCCTCCACGTTCAAAAGCGCCCAAATCTTGGCATAAATTTATCTATGCTGTGAAAAGGGAGCATACCAAATGTACATGCAAGTGACTTGACAATATTGCCACCGTCCGATAGAAACGTTAATTTACACATAAAATACGGTGAAAAAACAAAGAGCAGAGGGTTTAATGGACTCCCTCCGATTCATTTCGCGTCTTTTTCGCCTCAGATATCCCAAATCGAATCGCTCTAGCATTCTTCTTCTCTTCTTCGGATATTGGGCCACCGAATCGTTCTAACCGCTTTCGCTTCCGCTCCGATTCCTCAGAACTACCGGTTGTTCCCTCCTAATTTAAGGATCCGGAAAAAAACTATTGCTATTGACAAGTATTGAAGTGAAAGTAGTATGCTAAACAAAAAATTGCCTGTTTGGAACCATTAACACCAAACCGCAGTGCTCGTGCTTTCCATCGTTCTGAGTCCGATTTCGGTACTGTCGTAACTGGTAGACCAAATCGTCTAGCTCTCTCCATTCTCTTCTCCCAATCAGCAGCGTTTCCAAGCGGCCTATGAGATGGCGTATTACCGGTGGTATTTACAGAGCCATCGCTACTGTCACCGAAACGCTGTTTACGAAGGGCGATCCGCTGAAAGAGACCGAATCAGATAACAGAAAAACAGTCGACACACACCTCCTCCTGTGTCATCTTGGAGATGTCGGTTTTCACAATAGGTGTGGCGGTTTTATCCGAGTCATTTTCAGCAGGTGCTCCCAACCGTGGCTGTTGATCCTCAGTAGAGAGTACTGTGGTTGGTGCAACTACAACAACATCGTCCGCAGCAATATCATCTTCGTCTAACAACTCAGCTTCCTCTTCCGGCTGAACCGTTACCACCGAGTCGCCAGCTGACGACAAAATAAGGCGGCGGTAAGTGGTACCTTACCTTCGTGTGCAAGAATGCGATCTACCAGTTCTTGTTTGGATCCCGAAACGGGGAGTGAAGAAAGGACACAAAGCTTCTTCAGTTCTGCCAACTAAAACGCAATAAGCAAGACAAAATATTGTAGCATGGGAAAAAAAACCAGAAGCCCTCGGATGGAATGGTACTAAAAATATTTGAATTCAGTTCCCATGGACAAGCCCCACTAAGAATAAATCATATCGAAAAAAGTCTGAAAGTAGTAAGGAAAATATGAGGGGTGAAACCCATACACAATTGATTCTGCAATCAAAAACAAGCGCGCCCCACGTACTATTTCATTTTAAACCCATGTGTTGAGCTCATACAGCTAAAGACGGCAAACCTAACAATTGACAATGCCAGCTTTCGTGCCGGCGACAAAGGGTATGTGTACATACATGCGTCAACTGCAGACAAGTTTATCGTAAACAAACAGGAATAATTAACGCGGAACAAAAGGATCCTACGAGCGGCAGGAAAGCTGATAAAGACTTTCCAGAGGCTTGTAAATAGGATATTCAAAAAGCAGTCAGTAGAATTACCTTCAATTTTCTGAGCTCAGCCTGTGTTTTACCCGACATTTCAGAAAACCAAGGTAGGTGTAGCGGCAGACCCACGTAATGCGCGGTCGTAGATCTGTTCTACTTGACTGGGGTTTCTAATGATATAAACAATTTAATTATGATAAAATTTTTTGCACTAACTTTAGAGCATTAAAACTACCTTCAAATAATATTGTGAACAAAAGAAATACGTTACGTTTAAGCGGCTTTCTAATCGGCTAATTTTAACGATTCACAAAAAGGAGCTTTATATTCAAACCAAGATAGGATATTTTAATGTTACATAGCATTCTAAAAGTTTTTGCTTTTGCTTTGTATGACTTTATGCAACCCCAGTTGCAAATGGGACTCCTACTTACATTCTCTACAATCCCAACAACAGTTATGACTTCACTTGCATAGAATTTTATTGAATAAACACCGCCTCTCGCCTAATATCAAGAAACAATACTTCCTACCTATTTAAGCTAATCGTACCTAAATGGGGTTATGAACCTCCTAATCTCCTGACCCCCAAATTTTACAAGCGAATTCAAAACTCCGTTTCTTTTTAAATATGCTCTTATTTACATGGCATTCACTTCCACAAATGCCAAATTCTGGACACCACATCCAAAGAACACTTAAATGAATTGTGACCTTCGCGCCTTTCGTGAATTCGAAGGAACTTACATTATTAGGGCAGAAAATGCATTCCTGACGTAGAGAAGGAATGAGCGACCACTAGTGCCACTGAGTACAAGAGCAGTAGCGAGGCCTTAGCTACATGTGTAGTCAAAGTGCAGAGTTAAAAAAAGTATCAAAGTACTACAACATTGGAACTTTCTGTTCCCCCGCAGCCTTCACCCCTCTAAATTGGGAAGAATGCCTTGTTAATAGCATTCAGAAGGACTGAGGACTCACGAGTATGACTGATCGACTACGTAAACTATGTGGTGGTAAAGTACTACTGCTCCGTAGAGCTATTCTCATAGCCATACCCGTAATTCTGCTACTCCTAGATGTCCATATGGATTGGGTCGGCCCACTAGCTCCGCATTTTACTCGACTCACCTGAAGATTTTATTCACTATGAAATATAGCTTTCATAGGAATCAAACTGAAATAAAATGAAGAAGGAAATAAATCTTTCTAGTCAAAACTAATTCAGCATACAGAGTGGCAAAATCACGAAAAAAAATCCATCACAGGTCGCTTATGGATAATTTCAGTAGCATCGTGTAAATAGGCTCACAGAAAATCAGTGTTTAGAATCAGGAGGAAACACAGGATCTAGCTGCCGTTCGATGAGGAGACCATGGATGCAAATCAAACATCGGCGCAGGGCTTCCACAAATCGTTCAACATCCAACTGAAGTTGCCCCATGGCCTCCATTCCGAGCCATGGTTTCACATTCCGTGGAAGGTCCAATAGCACAGCTTGAAGGCGTCCTGCGCTGGGCATGGCTTTTAAAATAACCTGAAATAAAACAGTTGCTCGTAACCACTTGTGTCGACCAACATTTTGTGGATAGGCGTGAGGGATTAGAAAAAAAGACCTCACCGTAGCAGTTCCACGCACAGACCAATCATGGAATTCTTGCAAGGATTTTGTGTAGGCCTTCGTTGCGATGTCCACAATTTGAGCATTGGATGAGGGATTGGATTGAAACACGGATGTGGTGTCTTTGAAAAGAAGATCGAGGAAAGTGATTGCAAAATTTAGTGATCTGAAATGGAGAGGGGAACAACGAATAATTAATTGTTCGAGGTGGGCAGGCGATTCGACCGACGAAATGGATGATTTGTGAGAATCCAAGACATAGCGTAGCTGAGCACTTATCCTCCAACTACTTCAAGTCAAAACCCAACCATCTACCCAACCACTTCTCACTCACTTATCCACCAATCCCTTCATAAATCCGCCTATCAAAACCATCAACATTAAATCTTCCATCCACCACTCCGGTCCATCATTCATCTATTCTACTATCACACGATCCATTTACTCCCTTTTCTACCTAGTCTCCAACTCAACAATCCTTCAAAAATGGTAAGAACTGCAGAATCCTTCTAACTAACCTCGCAAGCCACAACAACGCCAGATACGCCGATCCTGAAGCTCGACATTGGTTTGTCCGCACCTCCACATCCACAATATCCGCCAACGACAGCGCCAACGATCGCTGTTTCGCCAACTCTTTCGTTATTTGTCCTGCTTCTGCACCCTCTCCCCCACTGGCCAGTGTCTTAACTGCCAGTTCCAGACGCACAATGTCTGCCAACACCTCGGCGTACACCGTCTGCAGGCTTCCCAATTGACTGAGAATCGCTGAAGTGTCCGACTGTGAGGGGGAAGTGGAATTGGTGGCTGCAAGAGCAGGAAAGAAGGAAAGGACACTGCGACAGCAGGCAAGAAACTCCACGGCGGAGATTGAAGTGGTGGCGACAACTGAATAGGATAGGGCCAGATCCTCAAAACTAAAGGTACAGAATTGCATCCAGATTAATAAGTTAATGTGATTTTGTTAACACCTTAAGAAGATTTATTCAACAGATCATCCACCCGTCCACCGAACCAACCAGTGATCGGCTCCAATATCCACCTATTTTCTCGGCCAACCATCCATCGTTAGATCGACCCGTCCATCTGTTGATCTATGCAACCAATCGCCCTTTGAAACATTCATCACTATGACCTCCCATCCATCAATCCAACGAACTAACAGCAAATCAGGCTGTCAATCTACTATATAACCCATGCTCCGACCCTTTAAACTCTCAACTATCATAAAAAAGAGCCAACTTCACGGATATTCCCATAAGTTCATCTGATTGCCCATTCAATACCCCATTAAGCCACTCCTCCATCTATTCAATCGCCTAATCAAGCGACTCATCGCCAACATCAACCTACCTGAACTCCAGTTTTGAAAAGAAGGTGGGATAGGGGCGCGACAATCTTAGGGCACGCAAATGATTGTTCAGGAGACCGGTATTGGTGGTACTCCTCGATGCAACTGTTGTAGCAATTTTTTCAATTATTTTTGTCGACCTTGGACTAATGTCGCTGGAGGTAAAGAAGCAGAGCAAATTAACCACAGACAGTTCCTAAGTTAAACGTCTACCCTTTCCTTCATACTATCTTACTTTGACGATGCAGTGGGCCCAGAATCACTTAATACATCAATTTGAAGACTCTGTGGCAATGCAGATGGTCGTCTATTGCCCATTGGACTTCCATCGATGCTATTATTGGTTTGAGCAGCCTTGAGCCGACTCGAACTTACCAGAAGGTTAATCAACTCATCGGCATTGGATAGCAGCGTATCGCAGGTGGCCTTCAGTGAGGTCACAGCTCCAACCATTTCCTGTTAATAAATAGAGCTGCTCATACATAGTTCAAGGTATGCAGAAGGGAGTTAGAAGATGCTAACCTGATTTCCACCGGCACATGACTTCAGAGCACTGCAAACACCGCTGATTTGCTGCGCCAGAAGGTCACGATTTATGCGAAGTTCTGAGCGCTTAGCCTCTATTGAACGTTCTGCTTGTTCTAGAGAAAAAAACTACTTATACCACCAGGTGAAAGAAAGAGAGCACTTTACATAAAAGCCATACGTTGTGGCCTCATTGAGAATACAAAACCCGCGTAAATACCGTCAATACGCGAAAACGGAACCCGCCTGTGACTTCAACACGGTCGACTGGTAGACCAGCAGTAAGCCTCATGCCCTTCCCCCACCCCACCCTCCTCTGCTCAAGCATACCCGTCAGGGAACAAGGGCGACCACATTGGAGCCTTTGTCACCCAACTACTTGGATTGAAAGCTTGACAGAGTGCAGGCTCAAGCACGCACAGGAGCCAGGTTCGCCTGCTTACACAGAGTAATGCGATGGTAATTTTATGCAAAGTGTATGCGTACCCATACAACACACACACACACATCTGAGTCTGTGACAAGGTCATGGCAATGCTACTTACACGCCGCTTGATGACAAAGGGTAACGTGGATAGCAACTGTGCAATCCACCAACTTTCCAAGCTTCAATTGTTGCGACTAGACTACTTGAAAAGGATTGGCACGCTGCAGAAACTGTAAGCACCACAGCTTGCAATAGCTTAGACATTAAACACTCTTATCCGGGGATTGTTGGCAGACGGAAAAAAAAAGGAGATCCACATTGGCCATTGCAGGGCAATGGCAAAAGGGGAGCTGGTTAGCACGACAGTGTCAAGGCGAACCAGCCACTGTTTGAATTAGACGGCAAGAGGTCGAGCGGTTTCAGGGTGAACTCAAAGATTTCATGTTCATACGAGCTTTTTAGGTGGTTCACCTACAGTCAAAACTGCCCAACAAAATCAAATATGCACCTAATTTTGACACAAAATCACTTGTTTTCTTAGTTCTTTTACTTACTACACCGTGAGTTGAGTCATCTCAGAGAGGAAAACACGAAAAATGTTTACACAAATGAAATCTGCCGGGCATTTAGAACTTTGAGTGATGGTAAAGAAAGCAACAAAGTCAATCGGTATGAAGTGGGCTTCAAAGACTGAGTACTTTACACGAAGAACAAAGAGACTGTGAAAACAACACTCTTACGGGTATTTTGAATCTGACTTGTATCTGTGTAACAGCAAAATAATTGGGGGTCAATAGAAAAACTCGGAGATCCGCTTAAAGAGAGGAAGAAGATCAAGTAAGATTTCGCAACTAAAAAACAAGAGAATTTCCACCGACTAATCGACATCAAAGCAGTACTACGAAATGTGGACACAAGTGAGACTTCACGTTGATCACCTGTAACAAAGACAGTTAAGGAAGCAAACAACTTACGCATCTTCTCCACCTCATCCACATTCATTATACCCGCCTTGCAACTGCCCAAAGCGACAATCCACCGCTGCCTTTCGGTCGAGTTCGCCGCCTTGAGAAAGAAACGCTGCTCTCCGGGAATGAGAATTTCAAAGCGACAAGCATCGGTCGGATGGACTGCGTAAGTAGAAAAACAAACTGCACTGGTTTTTTTATTGGTTAGGATAGCACACTTCATCCTGGTTGGCTGGAAGGCAGAAAAATGTGCGCATTTCAAACAAAGTGGATCTTCTCAATTCGGCTAAAATGACTGTTACGGCCTGCACCGTCTCCAATGATGGCGCGGGTAAGTTCATTCTAAAAGACGACACTAATTTGCACGGAATGGACACCACCGAAAGTGTTGCAGAAGTAAGGTGTCGAACATTGATGACTGAATAACCCGACACTGAAAACAGCAGAGACAATGGAAGAGCGTCAACCAACTTATGGGAACAGGATCTTAATATCAAGTCTTGTAAAAAAGTCCACATTTGAATGAATGAAACGTTTACATAAGCGCAGAGGAAGCAACATCCCCTTCTTCGACGTTACTCTCGAGGAAACGTTCCTAACGAGTAATGACTAATATGCAAAATACACCCCTAGCAGAGCATTATAAAGCCTTTTGAATAACTTCTTCTATAAACTCCTTTACAAAGAGTTCAGGCAAAGCAATCCCGCAGATTAGACAAATGCACTGAGCCGTTCCCACTCCTGTCTCGTGCTTGATGCCAGGTGAAGCAGAATAGCTGAGTCATCCATGATTGCATATGAGCTTGAGGGATCTTTGAAGCCAAATCTCACACAATTTATGAAATTGACCTCTTAGGCTTTATTGGCGTTTACAAAAAATAGTGCCTTTCATACTGTAAGGGTAGTTTTGTGTTTATGGATAACTTGGACACCACAAGTTTTCTTGCTTCAGTCTTGGCATTCTGCTAAAAGACGGAATACCGGGACATAGTCATTACGGCTCGCATAGGATATTTTGTAAGGCTGGAAAACCGCCTAAAATACATGCACCCGGCATGAAACATCGATGAATCTTAACTACTGCTGCTAAAGGGAATTGTGCAGCATGGGACTTCTATTGAAGGTCTACAAGATGACCAGAAAAGTTGAATTTAAATAGTTTCCAGTTGTGGTCCAAGTGCATTAAATTATTGCTTCTTTTCTGCCACATGTAGCTTGTTGCAGTTGCGATTAACAGTGCGGAACCGCAACAAGCATCTGTTCACATACACGTGATTAACTGCTCAGATAGTAACCCAAATACTAAACACAGCCTCAGGATACCGCGCGGAATAAGAGGAGTAAACTTGGAACAGAAAAATCGGGAAGCGCTTAGAGGTAAGTCTTTTGAATAAACCGGCCACTTCGAAGAATGAAAAAAGCCTGCCCTTGGCACCTGTGCCAAGTTAATACAAGGCGATGGACCTTCTAAAGACTATTATGTGAAACGTGGTGGAGTAAGTTCCCTTAAGCAGCAAAATCAGTTTAACTTATTTTGAGTTCATAGCAGTTGGACGATTTTTAATGAAAATTCCAGGTTGTTGTAAAATAATTAAAGGAAAAAGAGATGATGGTAGATTTTAAAAAATTAATTAAGTTTAATCCTCCGGATTAGACACTATTCCCGAAAAACGGCAAGTCTATTTTAGCAGATGGGAGAAAACCATAGGACTTGCGAATGAGATTTGGAATAACAATCCCTGATACCTAGCAACGGGAAAGTGTGCAGTTGGAGGCAGAGAAAAAGTAAGAAAAGAGCGTACCAACAACTTCACAAGCTGACACTTTGAGGGCACCTTTGCAGCCAGTATCGATGTCTGACTCTGACGTATAGTAGGAAAGGATTCCATCACGAAGAGTGAAATACCTTTGCTGCCATCCGTTTATGTAATTCGTCCATTTGAATAACAGACCATCCATTTGCGACTTGGTAGCAAAGAGGCAGAAAGTAGGCAAAGATTACCCAACAATTATATTAAATCATGGTATAAACTTGTAAATTATAACAATAAAAAAATTGCGTTTGAACTACCAATCTGGGTTATTCAAGCAGTGGTAGTGAATTAAATACGAGCACGCCTGTACAGTCAGCATTAACTCATGACTTCATTCAAGTCATAAGTATAAGTCGGGGGATAGAAATATTATAGATACAAGTTCAAAAACGCACATTAACACAAGCCATGTGAATATAAGTTAACCTACATGGCAGAAAGTTGGTAGAAAAGTGATTGGCTGCTTTGAAATTGTTACTGCTACAATAATCAGAGTAAGTGGCTGAGCTAAACATTTGTAAGCAGAAGTGCCAGCTAGTCAACGCTAGACTGATTTGTTTGCAACCTTTAAAAATCTTTTTAACTAAGGCTTGACATAAGGAGTTTTACGGTAAGAAACAAATGTATACAGAATATGCTGAGGTGGGGATATGGGTGAAGGCATTTATCTGCGGTTTTAGAACTACAAGTGAATGGCATTGTAAAATTAGCCTGAAAAATTTTTACTTTTTTCCTTGTAATAGGATAAAGCATCATAGCAAGGCGCACTAATCCCCTACGCAGAGAAGCGCTGAAAATTTCCTAACATGGCCCAAAAGCCATGTAGTCGAATAAAAGTACACCATGCAAACACCAAATTATTTAAATAATTCATTATATAGCTGGAGAAAAAAATTAGGTTATCACAGTCTATAGCCCACATATACACAATTTTTAAGGTGAAATTCTTTATTGCACTCCTCGTAGACCATACTCCTATGGATGAGGGTCTTATCGTAAAAGTGCAGGGGAAACTAAATAGCTAATGGGATGGTTGAGGTGCAGCTTTCATTAAGATATAATTTGCTTCAAGAAGTGAATTTTTTGACTACGCATGCGACTAAACATGAACGCAATTACAACATACTTCTCTACGACCCCCTACCCCAAATAAAAAACCAAAATCGGTGAATATTGTATTTACTTTATAAGAATTGATTACCAAAATGTACACGTAAGACTCCGACTTCTTTAAGATATGTTATTCGGCAAATCCGCTTTGTAAATTTCTTTGTTAAAGTGCAGAACTACTCACTCAAGATGATAAAGTCTTCTTACCAATGGAGCACTTAATTTACATGCCTACTTTGGCGTCGACACACTATAGGTGCTACTGAGTGCATCGCTGTCAGCGTCTGTCATAGTTTCCACGTAGGTTTCGTCACAATCAGAGTGCAGCTCATCTGACGACCTGCCTTGGGGTGGAACACCCTCTTTCATCTTCCTTGGCATAGGTAGTGCGGCATATTGAACGTAGGCTGCCGACTTCTCCGTCTCTGACTCGGAATCTGCAGTCGAGAAACAAATGTCCGACTTGACATTAAGATAGCTATTCAAAATTTCAAAGGTGTATGGAATAGTTGGGCATTGTTGAGCTTCGTTTAGTGCTCAACACTGACTTTAACACATACTACATTCACATCCCCTCTCCCCTTGAGCATTGGGCGTATTAGGCTGCGTTGTATCGGGAGCACGATCGCCGCAGCATCTTCGAACCGTCGATTCCAGGTCTCGTAAATACTTTGCGTAGCCTTCATAAAACCTGCGCGATGTCTGAATTGGCGCCTGATTGCGTGGAGAGCATATGACGCCTTGGTCGTGACAGTATTGTCTCGGCTAATGAAGCACAGCAAGAGGGCAAAGATGATGCGTGGAATTAACAAAATTTATCTAATCTGCCTCAAAATTGCATCATCCAATCATTTTATGATCCACTAACTGATAAGACTTTCTGAACAGTCAGCCTTACTTCGATAGATGATGAGTAGGGAGAGCTGAAGGTGCTTGAACGACCAAGAGTTATGGTGGACTTGTATTTCGTATCCTGGAGGAAGGAAAACAGATTCTCAAACATTTTGAATGAGGTTACACAAAGACCGCTTTGAAAAGGTACCTCTGGCATATTTGAAGTGGTGTTTGAGGGAATTGCACCCACGTTGGTCTAAAAAAACGAATGAATAGTCTTGAAGAATAAATTGTGAGGCTGCTCTCAACGACGGAAAATATTAATGGTGGTTTAGTTACCTTGTAAGTTTCGACATGGACGTCAGATTTCAGCGTATCCATTGACGACTAAAGCGAATAAAAATGGTGGATTTAAAAAGATGGAAATGCTTGAGTTATGTGTATTCGCCATCGTCTGCTCACTACAATACAGTAATTTAAAAAATTCAACCCTTTTAAACTATTCACTCATCTTTCAACAAGTTCATGATATATCTAAAATTCCTCCTGTTTTATCCACCTCGTGTTCATCCATCCATAGACCTGGCAAAAATTCATCCGAATCCATATATCCACCCATCCATCTTGTACCCATCCACCCATCCTGTATCCATCCATCCATCCATCCATCCTGGATCCATGCATCCATTCATCCTGGATCCACTTTGGATCTACCCTGCATCCATACATCGGTTTATTAATTCAGACTCAAACGACTCCCTTCATTCATTTATTGCTTTCTTTTTATTTCCTTATTTTCCGATTATGTGAGGCATCTACGCGTATTCATGAACAAAAATATCGTGCTTTAAGACAGTAGTATGCATTTAAACGACTGACGCAAGCGATGTCCTGCATGTCTTCTCACCTCCCTACTGGATCATGGTGACGAAATGCCCCCACATCTAGTCAACTCACCCACTGCGTTTTGAGGAGACGAAACTCATCCAAAAGTGACAGCTTTGATGGATTCACTGGTCCTACCACAGGAATCAGTCGTATCGATGTTCTTTCTGGATAGGCTAGCGCCTCTACGATTTCGCACTCCTTCTTTGATGGTTTCAAATGGCGTAGGCTCTCGTCCATATCCCACTTAATTTGCAATAACAGCCGATTACTTAAGCGAATTGGGGCGGAGTATAGCATCCCAGTCAACAGCTTACCTTCTCTGTAATTAACTTCTCCGGAATGGAATCACACTCGCTTGTAAGTGGCTCGTTATTCTGAGATGTCTGTAAATAAAAAATCAAAAATTTTCCGAATTGAAGTCTATTTAGGGTAATCGAATTGTCCCTGTTGTCATTTGTGCGCGTTTTATGAGTCTCCTTTGTGACTGCTAATACACTCCCAGTTTGTTTAGGCACACCAGATTGAACTAATCTCACGGCCATGAAAACTCTCGATTTATCACCCTTCCAAAAGAGTAAGGGAACCCTGAGTTTTCATAAAACTATGATTGTTCATATGCCTCTCGCGCTCCATCAGTTTGCAGTGCCTTCTGCTAGCAAAACTTTTCCATCGAGAGTTTTGAAACCCGCAAAATTTTGCTGGAAGGCCTTACCAGTGTTAATTCTCCCATTGAACCGATTTCTGTTGATTCATCCTTGACTGTGCATCCCTCTTTGGACTGGAAAAAGTGGAAACGAATAATAGTAGCTAAGGTGAGTTTTTATAAAAAAAGGATAAAGTGGGAAATAGTGGCAAGGCTTTACGTCCTGGTTGATTAGTTCCTCCAGCGTTGGAGACAGTGACGCATCTGTGGTATCCTTTTCCAGAAAATCAAACAATTGTTCTCGTAATTTCTGCAAAAAAGAGGAGAACTTTTATAAACTTCAAAATCAAATAATGATGTAAAAGTAAGTTTTCACTATGCAAAATGGAGTGAGTTGGAATTAGCTTCAACAGATTAAACTGATTCATCAATATGTACTCATTTAAAAAAGCAAAAAAAAAATTAACTTCAAATTTACAAATGTCCAAGTATCAGGAAAAATCAAAATCAAATCAAAAAATTTGTGTGTCAAAACTTGCAAAGTTGCTCAGCTGAACTGCAGTAGGTGACAAGGTGCTGGTTTGATCACAGCTACCAGCCGGCCTCGATCCTTCATCTTGCTGCAAAACCTTCAACCAATTTATAAAAGGGAAGCAAAAAATGTGATTTGTACTTTTCAAGAAGAATGGTTCTTATTTTAGAATATGATAATTCTATTTCGTCCGTTAGGCTCTCAACCATCCGTCTGGAATGAACCCTTATTCCTACGGAAACAGTTTTGTCAGTATCACCTTTGCGATTCTGTGGCGTGGATTGAGAAATGGATTAGCTACATCTACCGAGAATAGAAAGCACTCTCGGAACAGGACAGGTAGAGCCATTAAACTACGTGGTGAATCGTGGGCGCATTTAGTCTACCACCTCTGTGTTACATAGCATCTACACCGGTATAGCGATGACCCCTCCACCAGTCCGTTGCATCTTCAACTTTTCTCGTCTTTAGACATTTCTATAATTTTTGATGAGGTTACTCATAAATCCTGAAGTTGTACTAATTACTCAAAGTTTATTTAAGTGTCTAATTTGGAAAAAGAGCCAGATTGAGCAGAAATGCCTACTTTCTGAGGATTGTCGGTTTTCGCTCCATAATTGTTAGGTGCAACAGGCCTTGACGGAAGATACAAATAAGATTTGGTAGGCTAAAATTAAAAAACTTAACAATTATCTAGAACTGCAAAACCCAATTTTGTTTGCAAAAGGGGACTTCCCTAAAGGATAATCTATAGGGGATTTTGTGAAAAAAGTCATGGTGAATCTCACCGATGGGGGTTCACTATTTAGGCAATTTGTAATTGGTGGTTTTTCAACCTCCAAGAATTGTGCAACATAAAAACAAAAATTACTTTTAGAGGATATACAGGGATAGGACGGTGCAAACTTGGCTAAATTTCTTCTATTAATAAACAATAATCCACCGATACTACCTTAGCACTGATAGTAGATGCGCTGACAGATGATTTATTTTGCTGATCACTACGTTTGTTGCTTGGTTCCTATTAAAAAACAACAACAATAGGCATTTTCGACCTTTTTATAGCAAATGACAGAAGTAATATGTTTATTGATGAAATCCATCTTCCCGTCCTGCAATTGTGTTTTTAATTAAATCTGGAAAAATATTAGTAATACACGAATACGGCTCCTCTTACAGACAAAAATTCTTGGCTTTTCTTAACGATCGATCTTGACGTGTTATTTCGCTATACAAAAATTTGTCCTCTAGTTTTAAAATTCACTGGATACTTTCAGAAGCCAGGCTTTATCATTACCACTTTGAAGATAAAAAAACAACAATGAGGGTGTTGCTTGACTGATTAGGAAGTGCGCACAATTGGAAGAAAAACTACTATATTCACACCAAATGTAGCGCAGCTTTCAAGGCCATTCTTAATAAGCCTGAATTGATAATTTAAGACAAAACAAATACTTTACATGTTTCCAGTTATTTTGTGCACATATTACAAAAACATATTGTTTACAAAATTTTGTGGAAGAAGTTTAGCCTGATTAGGAAGCATATATGGATACCACACTAGGATTACGTAAAATTGCTCTAGCTAATAAGTCCGACAACTTATCGCCTTCAACCATGCTTTTAATGTTATGAGCAAATAAACTTGGTAAACTTATGAGTCTAAATAACTGACTCTCTGATCCGCATTCCCAAATATTATCAAGTTGTTAAGCTAGTCTACTTACAAGCCTGCATTTCACATACCTGCCTGTTAGCAACGACATTATCACCAGCGCTACCCAGACACACACCTCTACGCCATTCTTTTCTGGTTGGTGATGCTTCCATCTGCTGTCGAACCAGTGGACTTTTCAGTGTCTAAATTACAAATTATCACATGGTCCTCTCAAAATCATGAAAGATTTAAAATGACAAAAGGCAATTCAAAAAAATTGTCCGGAATGCAGCACTCCTTACTGCAACAATTTCTTGCATTTCATTAGAGTCAGCCTTTATATTAAGGCTTCATATCATAGCGCGTCGGATGACCAAACCCCACGCTCACAATTCGAGCTTGTCTGCTTCACAAACCGATTTTCACTTAACTTCATAGCTGCAAAGACTTCGCGTCGAAATTGGTGTCTGTTATTTAGAGGTAATACATTCTGTAGCAGAACGCGTCGGAGGCCGAGATGGATATGATTAGAGCTTGTCTGCTTTTTACTGAGCCGTGTTAATCTCGGTTCTGCAGCTGTTGTTGCGGTGGCCTCTCGTCCCATTTACTGCAGAGCGCTTAAAGAAGGATTTTAATATGTAAAAGTCTGGTTTTATGAATAATTTGTACCATTGCTTCTGTTTACACTAATGAACAGTAAAGAGACCTCCTTAATGGTTTGGCCTAACTTCCTAAAAGAATCAAACTCCTTTAACGTTTAAGAAGTTTCTGCTTCGAATCAGACTTTCTCAGACATTCCAGAGTACTTCTCCATTTAAACATTTGCTCAGCCCGTCGTCACGACCACTGTGACATGGCTTATAATCCACGTAAAGGTCAAATCGAGCCAATCTTGATCATCCGACCGTCAATTACGTGGAAACACGACTTACACGCCCCCCTTCCGGTCCTGCTTTCTCAACGCCGGAAAACAAAGCTGCCCATATCAAGGCCTTTGTTGGCTGAGTACTTAGGCTCGGACTTCGACAGGATCCAAGCTCACGCACGTACATTAACGAACGTCAACTGGCCATGGTGACCATGGCAGTGAAGTCGTAAAGCACCATTGTCATCGAGAAACAAGGTTCCACCTGGAAGTGATGCGACGAGAAACCTCCGCACCTTCGAATGCTATTTGGAATTATCTCGTGGAGCAGGGGCCACCCACGTCACTAATTGACTAACAAGAAATATTGTCGCAAGGGCTTGGTGCTTATCTACTACCTACTTTGTAAACAGCGGTAACATGTTCCACAAACTTCCTACAAATTACAAGCTACGGAGACATGAGTCCTCAGTAAAATTACATAAAATGATGGTAGCATCTGCAATCTCTACCTCTACATAAATGTACGCTGAAGGCGTGCGGCCTCGTAAAACTTCTAAACCCCTATGATTTTCTTTATGTCCCTTCGTCCCAAAAAAGTTGACACAGTTAAGGCTTACGGATTCTGTCGTTTCACCTTGTATGCGTTCTCGGCTATCGGATATGGGGATACGAAGTGACGGACGTCTCAAAACAACGCCAGAGGCCGCATCATTATTCGTTTGTAAGGTGGATCGTGAGAGATGCACCGAGGTTCGTTGTGATCGTTGCATGTAGCGCAGCGCCGGTGACATTTGAATTCCTATGGGATGCGAGATCGACCAACGCTGATGGCTCGGACTGGTGTACATTCGGTTCACCGGCTTGGGCTGATAGATCTGTAAAATAGTCGAAGGAGGAGAATGGTTTAATAAATTGCATAGTATGGGTTCTCACTCAGCAAATGGCGCGAGATTTTATCACTTTCGGACTGGTTTATGGATTGAGTGACCCCTCGGTTAGCTCTCGTCCCACAATCATGAGGCTATTTTGCCTATGTCCGAACCACAGACCGTTGTATAAAACACTGCAAAGTGGCCAATAGACAAATACACTTAAAATTGTGGATTTTTTAGAGAGGTTGGATAAAGCGCTCCTGTTTGATTTGCTGCGGTCCTGCTGAGGAGTACCAGGCAGTCGGATGGAGGTAGGAAGGAGGTGGCAGAAGGTGCTAATTCACAAATCATATCCGCTAGGTAATAAAGCTGGATAAGTTTTATCTTCATTGACAGTTCAACGAGTGTGATCAGTGGGAAGCGAAATCGATAAATTTGAAGTTGACCTACTAATACTTGACCCAAATCCACAGACACTACTTATTTCAACTGAGTAGGGCTTCCCACGACAGGCGCCTCAGCGTAAGAAATCAGAGTGCTATCGAAAACTTTATACAGGCACTTTATCTGCGAAAATCATAGCCACGGTCAGCCTTTCCCTTCGAGGCTTAAGCTAGCTGCAGATTCCTTTGGGGGAACCAAATGGCATGGTCCTAGTTACCACTGTTTCAGTAAGGCTTTTACGTCCCACCCATCTCTTTCTCATGTGACTGTCTAATGTCAAGAAGAGGTAATTAAAAATCTAGCCAAAAAGTAGAAGGTCACGAAATATGAGCAAAAAATTAGGTGGTATCCTCCTCTTTTTAGTTCAGGAGCGCCGCTTGCTCTGGTATGAATCCCCGCCTGGCACTGTAGGAGTAAATCTTTCAAACAGCCGTTTTTTGTAAGAGGTAAGGTTTTCTCCATTCAGGATTTATTATTTAGATTAGGGCAGATTAACATTTTCATCTGCAATTTCCAGTCGGCACAAATAAGACAAGGATAAGGGGTAAGGTCGGACTCCGCGACTTCCTCTGGCCAGGTGGCTTGAGCGGAAACGACTCTGTGGTTAAGTATCAATCTCTGAAGGATTTGTTACCAGAAACGAAGGACTTTACAACCGTGCCTGGGCAATATGTCCCCCAATTTCATCTGCTTTAAGATCTAAAAAGTAGCCTAAGGGGGTATATATGAAAGTAGAGAGTATCAGACCACAATTAGGGATAGGATCGTGCTAAGCTGATGCACATCTGCGACTGCGATGCTCCTACTATCAAATTAAGGATTAAGCTGGCAGAGAAAGTTGCTCCTTTAATTGTAGCTTTAATAACCTACCAGTTGAGAGGCTCCATTCAATGGATGCTTGAGCGAAAACGCTGGGTAACTCGGTTCACTTTTCAATACAGCCGCCTCAGTTGCCTGCGTAACAACAGGCGCCTCCACAGACATTGCTGGGGCTTCCTCAACCGGTGCATTTGATAACGACTCCGAGCACAGACTCGCTGATTCCACAGCAGCTATCTGAGCGGCTTTGGCTTCAAAAACGGCGACCAAATCGGAGACAGAACAAGTGGCGCAACCGTCTTCCTCCTTGAGGTAAAATCAAATAAACTGACTGTCCAAAGGAACTTACGTCAGTTTCTTGAGTTGGTTTCTCAGCAGCGTTGCTATTCACAGCCATGCTACAAAATGACAGCATAAAATTTCGGCATTATTTCACAAACATGTTAATGAGAAATGCAGCGTTTTATAATTTTTTGGCTATCATTTTAGTTTGGCATTTGTGTATGTGAGATTCCGAAATAGGTTAGGAAATTAAACACCTTTCTAGGAAACTCTTACCTCGCCCTCTTACAGTTAAAAGCAGGTGTGATAAATACTATCTCATCATCCGAATGTCTTCCTTTATCGGCACAGTCATCAGCATTATTTTCTTGCACTTTCTGAAACAATAAATCCAAATGATGGTCAAACTTTATATTCTACTTAAATGGGGCAGGCCGATTTAAGTAGCACTTTCTGTCCAAATATACACATGTACCCACCAACAGGAAAACTTGTTATAGTCAAATTTTTACTATTGTTCAATTAACATCGAGCTTTTTTAAATATACAACTTAACTTCTTAGAAATTTTTACCTTTTTAATGTGCAGATGCTACTAGTTACGGATAGTTGCATTCTCTTACCAAAACAGCAGGTTTCTTTTCCACCATTCGATTTAAACGACCCTGAACAGCCTCTGGAATCACCTTCCAATTATTCCACATCCGTTTTGTCTTTGGTTTAGGTGGAATTGGTGGTGGTTTTAGAGGTCCCTCCTCCCTTCTACTTAAAACACCGTAAGTAGTACTCTGACTGGGGTAGTTCTTAAATGTTTTGTCATGCATATTAGTAAGATGCATGGCAACCACTGCACTATTTACGTATTCCCCACAGTCATAGTCGCGTTTTTTAGAGAGGGATGCAAGTCTTGGCCTTTTCAAAGCTCCGACAACATTTTGCCCAGCAAATTTCGATGCCTGAATGTTGTTTGAAGCCCTCTCTTTCACAGTCGCAACCTCCTCTTCCTCCTCCTCTTCGTCATCATTATCGCCCTCCTGTAGTCGAATACTGAGTGGTTCAATCAGTGGAGCTGATAATTTCCTACGCGTGTGGCTTTTGCCCAAACCAAAGGGACCACCGAAGTCCTGTTGATAAAGGTTGGTTGAGAAAAGGCTATTTCGCCGACGACTACCAGTGGATAGCACTACTGCGGTGTCTGGCTGAAAGAGACGGAAACAGCGACCAATTTCTCGGGATTTCGCGTCCAGATACTCCTGCTGCATCCAGCCTTTAAAAGAAAAGCGGAAGTGTTTCTACTTATCTATTGTAAAAAGGGCTATTTTCCTTTTAAATACTCCACTAAAGGATCTTTCTACATTTTTACGCTTATATTAACACTACTGGGGCTCCTTTCAACATCAAATGGTTACACACTACTTAAATGCAAACAATATAGTTCACTCACAAATGTCACGATAGGGGTGGGGACTTTGAAACTGACCAACCATGCTCATACTCCGGCTTTCATACTTATACACTTGAATGCCATTGTCACCCTGGAAGAAAAAGTGATTACATACTATCAAATCAACACTTACTCTACCGGAGAGAAACAAAAACCGGTTGCCTTGGTAATAATTCATAATGACGCTTCCTGATGATTGGTTGCAACGAGCACGATCCAGAGCGCTCGATGGATTTTTCTGTTATTGAATAGGAAAAGGAACAGTGAGGGCTGCCAAAGGAAATTTCAAACATCGCTAAATGCTGAAGTAATAGCTTAGGTTTTCTCTTTACCTGAAGGAATGCATTTAAGGATTGTTTAACGGATTCCCGGAATTTAAATGCGCAATTTGGCAAGAATTTGAGCAAAGAATGCCCCATTTCAAATCTAGGCTAATGGTTATGATTGTTATAAAAAAACACATAATTTGAACTCAAGTTGACTCAAGAAAGTAGTTCTTGCATTAATACCGCTTCACCGGCCATTTTTGAAATTCTAAGGGATGTCATGACTTTCAGTCATTTAAAAGGGTATAATTTTTTAAGTATTAATTATCCTAACCAGAGAATGTTTGCTTAAATCTTGTGTCTTTCAACTTCGACTTGGTATTATTTTCACCCTCCAGGAGAAATATGACATTAATCAAAATATATATGGATTACCAAAAACCGAAGAACCAATTAAGTGAACTACATGTGATAGCAATTTTAACCTCACCAAGTCCCAAATCGCAAATTCTTTGCTACCCTCCAGGCCGAATCCAACAGTCACCAAGGTAGCATCATCAAGGAAGGCAGCTTTCCACGGTTTCGAACCTCGATGGCAGATCATTGAAACAACCGGCCTCTTCTCGCCACGTTCCACGTCGAATATGCAAAGTCGTTTGTCACGAGATGCAACGGCTAGACGACCACTGGACGACCAACAGAGACTGTGACCTCCAGCGCTGCCCAGATGGACGCTATGCATTTTACCGTTCTCAATGTTCCATAGAAAAACCTTTAGTGAAGGAAATGTAATTTCTACTAGCAACATTTCAGTAAACAGTATTTAATAAATAACTTCGACGGTATTACAGAGGATCGGTGATGAAAGTGTGAAGGGAAAGCTCAAATACAAAGCAGTTTGAGGAGGTCCAGATGACCAGATCCGTATATTTTAACAAGGAGGATGGACCAGAGTCCTGTCGCCCTCTGGCTATTTTGTAGGGAAGGTGTGTTTGTGGACCGTAAGCACAACTTCATTTATCCATATGAGTGGATGCTGTGAAGGCAAAGTTACCCGATTGCAGAGGGGTAGTGTCACCCCCCTGTAATTCTTAATTCTCTTTGCAAACAAACGACTGTTAAATTTGGAGCTTTGCCTTCCCCTCCCCTATCACACCTGTATTCAATAATGTGGTGCAAACCAGAAATGGTGCGAAAGGAAGAAGAGGATTTACATTGTATGGGGGACTCACACGCAGATAGATGATTCGCTTGTGGGAACAAATGCGTTATATTACATGATCATCCCCTAACTTGCTCGTGTTAGGAGAACATAAGACGCATGTCACATGAGGTATTTAGAATGACTTCCCATGTGAAATTGTTAATTTAAATGACTTACTTTTTTGCCATAGAGAGCAGTTGCCAGGAGGCTAGCATCCAGTGGACACCAAGCGACAGTTACGACGCGATCTTTATGATCCAAAGTTCTGACGTGCACCAGCGCAGAGGTATTGTCAACGCCATTACCATGACTTTGAACTCGCCATAGTTTAACCTACAAAAGGAAATAAACTCTCTCTTTCTCGTTCAGCGCGCAAGGCAATTGACTATTCAAAATGGAGGAGCTATCACAGTGGTATTTTCGGCTGATAGGTCCAAAAAACCACATCACGGTGCTGACCCCTGAGGTGATTGAAAAGTCGACTTGGAAAGGCAAGAAGTAAGCTTTTAAGCCATCACAACAATCGCCTTGTAAATTATGATTGACAGAAATTTGCTCTCAATTTTTGAAAATAGTTTTGCTTCCTTTTTCAGGATGACAGGAGGGACTCGCATCGGGTCGTGCAACCCAAAAAAACAGTCGCCATGCTCTGTTTACCAGCGTAGTCGGGCCCCTTGTGGGAGGGAATGGATGGTTAAAAGGGGTTCCCTGGACAACCATTGCGTACTTTGTTGCTCTTACGTTGACCGGTGTGATACCAAAGTGTGTTTGTGTGTTTGCAAAGCAGACAACAGCTGGGGGCATGCCGAGAGATAGACAGAAGGGAGGATTAAGTAATGCAGCATTTGCAGTCCACATTGGGCGTCGTCCATTGGACAGTGCTTCCACGCCTCTAGTCTCCCTGGAAGTCCCATTATTCCCATAAAGATATCAAATAAACTGACAGACTTACCTTGTTTTAATTAACAATAAAGACAATTAATTGTCAAAGTTATTTTGCTCTCATAATTGATCAGGTCTTACCGTTTTGTCAAGAGAAGAGGTGGCGAGAATATCGTTGCGCCAATCCAAATCAGTCACTGAATTTGAATGACACTGTGTTCGATGATATGTTTCACCTTCATACCGACCGGGCTAGAAGACGAGATAAAAGAAGAGGGGTTTTGTAACTGTGAAGGGGAGGAAATTTTTTAAAGTCTGCGGAAGGAGTGACCAATCAAGGTCTGTTAGGCGGTCAAAAATACCTCTGGAAGGGATCCGATCTGTGGGAGTAAACACTAATGTAAAATGTAGCATGAGCCCCAAATTAGAAACTAACTTTTTGACTCTAGAAGGAAACAAACACCTCGTCGTCTATGTTTCATGCATTTCCTCACTGTCCACCCTATACAGAGGGTGAAGGCGAGACCGTACCACCCTTATATCTTTCCTCCCTCGGGTTCGATGCGGGGGACTTCTCACCACCGGCCAAGTAGTTGTGCCTTTTTTAAAAAGGCTTTTCTTGCGCACCTTCAAGTTGTTTGAGTGAGCGATAAAATCCGTCCGCAGTACAAGTCACATCCACAAAGTATCATTTCACGAAGATGAAACAATGCAGAGTTGAGCCCTCCTGGCTAATGAATAGGATGTTCGTTAGCTAGGCGTCGGCATACAAGTCTGACCCCATCGTAGGCTAGACTAATGGACAGGTGGAAAGCCAGTCGACTCACGAATCGTGCATCTAGGTGATGGAGGGAAGACGCAAAGAACAGCAAATTCGTCAGTGGATGAAGCCTACAATGAGAAATGGAGCCCTTCTTCCCAGGAGTTTCCACGATCACCTATTTCCAGTTCCAGTAAGCGCAAACCAATTTTTTACCATTATCATCCAGTGGAGCTCATTACACGCATTTTCTCAACTAAGACGACCAGAACGATGCGCACTTTCACCTCACTGTTTCAAAAGGACAGTCCTCTCAAGGATTAGGGAGCTTTCTTTGATAAATACAACAACGTACTCGAAGTCAAAGGGCATTTCTGGGGAGTTTAGTATTCTTATCACACCCTGCACCTTCTGCAGGAGCTCCGCAACAAAAAAGGCAGAAGCTTTGCAACCGAGGTAAACTTACCTTAACTATTCAATCATCCGCATTCAGCTGCCCACCTACTTATCCACCCACCCACCCATCCATCTATCCATCCAACCTGTGTCCTTCCGTCCGCCCATCCATCCACTTTTGTGTCCGCCTGTTCATTCCAAATACATTCGCGCATTTGTTTGCTGCGGCAACTTATGTTAATATTGCCTTCCAGAATTCCTGCGATTTCTCATGCTTTTATGCAAAATAGATAGGGTGTGCAAGTAAACAGAGCTCACCTTTTCCGAGGTCAATTTGGGGTCACCATCGCCATTGCTTACTGCGACTCAAAGTTGCGCAGTTCACACAAATACAGTTAAGGAAATGCGTCGAATTTTTTGTGTAACCAGCCCCTAATCGACACGAAGATGGGTTCGTCTTGATTAATTTTGACATGTGTATTCTTTTACTTTGTAACCACGAAAAGCATGTAGACTTATAAAACCGCCAAAATTTGACAAGCATAAATTTGGTCGGAGTTATTTTGATGCCAATTGGTAGGAGCATTTGCTAAATCATTGGCAAGTCATCTGATCTGCACCTGTCCACCCTAAGAGTCAAGTTACCTTGACAGTGAGGCTACCAAAGTTTTGCGTGACATTTGCTTTGGAGCAACAGCAGGAGGTGTGGGGTGAGCTGAAAAGGCGCATCTCCTCAGACATGCGCTTTAATTGCGACTACGTTGTTGAATTCATCCATAAGAGGTATACCACCCTTGGGAGAACCTACTTTTTGTGGTAGCCAGGAGGCAGTCCGTATCACTACCAATCAGATTTGGGTGAAATTAGCGTGAGGAACTTCACTGGATTGGACACACACCATTTGGGAGGTGGTGATCCAAAAAACCACTCAGAGAATAGACTCGACAGAAGAGAGGTATCTGGTAAAGAAGGCACACTTCTTATTTTAGGGGATCCAGGTGTTTAAATGCCAAGCATTACTCTTCTCTTGAAGTCACACACCACCCGTCACAAATTTTACCCACGAGGATAATCACATTTTGGAGTCAACTTGAAAATAGATGGCCTCGTCTCTGGCATTCTTCTTCTCCGGTTAACACTGCTTATTATCTTGGCACCGCTACTAGACGACCGCATGATTTGATGCGAAATAACACAGAAGATGAAAACGGATTTTGACTTAGTTTTCTTCGATCTTAGCGCCAAAATGTTCCTCAAAAGTGTCGTTTGCATTTAGTCAACTTAGAGAGGCCTGTCTTATTTGCAAAAGGGAAGAAAGAAATAGCTTCATAAAGCTGTGCCCACTTTCAAAAGTTGCCAAAATTAATCGTAAAGTATTGAATGTCTGTCTTACTTTTCTCTGATTTTTCTTTTATAATTACCTTATTAATGAGAAAAACGGATAGAAGAGGGATTTACTATCCGCGATGGAACTCGTAACTCTTTTTTTGCAAAGTACCGGGAGTGCAGATGTCGAAGGCACCGCTGCACCTCCATCACCATGTGTGCTCTGTACAAGAGACGTGTATATATCCTACACCATTACCTAAGAGCGGATTGTATAATCTAAAAGTGACAATCTTTAATCGTCTAGTAAGCCACATACAAACTCTAATGCAATGATAAGCAAAGTAATAGAAGAGCGGTCTTGCCTGCGCCTAGTTGAACTCAGCCTAGACGCACAGCGTAAAAATCCCCAGGTGACTAAAAATGTATTTACAGGCGTCTTAACATATGCTCTCCAAATGTTTCTTCCTTGAGGTAAGGCGACTCAAAGATGGTAAAAGATTTTCAAACAGGCCTTTACAACTTTTAGAGAGTAAGGCATAAAAGAAAAAGGTATTAATTAACGAATTACCGTAGCGTCCTTTATATAAAAAACAACAGTTTGGTTAATAAAGAATAAATTTAATTCGTTGAATGTTTACTTTACTGTCCCAAGAAACAAAATATTTAAATGATTCAGTAAAATAATTTTCAATTCCTTAAAAGGCAATTACTTCCAGAAAGGCTTCACATCACATTACTAAAGGAGGAATCAGAAACGCAAGGTTTTTTAAAAAAGGTGTGCACTCTTCAGCAACAAAAAAGGGACTGAGAGTGCGCAATGGTATGTGGAATAAATGAAACAAATATCAATCACTCGCCGACATGCCCTCATTTACATTGGTATTTTAAGGACATATATTTGGACTACATTTGGGAATTAAAGATACTAACAATGGTAGGAGGCACAACTAATTTCCAGTTAAATGCAGATATAAATTTATTTAGGGTGCATAACATGGGATTTTACTCCTCAAATCCATGCACTATGTGTAGAGTAAGGATGGAGTTCGTCAAGAAGAAACGTAGGTAAAATATTAAAAACACGGACAGTGAATCATTATGGATCATAAAAAGTATTTGAGTAATTACGCATTGCATAGTGTCACACACTATACAAAAATCAAATAAATAGGGCAATTTACTTTAGCGAGGTCAAGGAGAGCAACAGATCCACCACTGTTAAAACCGGTAGCGACGGTAAGAAAGTACTCCGAACAGGCAGCAAGATGACCGTAGTGAATGGCATTTGAAATTGGTACACCCTCAAATCCAGCCTCTGCTCCAGCAGGAAACCACAGGGGATTCGAAGTGTGCAACAATGGGGAGGGCATTTTTGGAATAAAGATGTGCTAAAAGTTGCCAAAATGTTCCATAAAAAAATAAAAAATACGTTTGGTTTTTGCAGCAAAAACGACCGCAAAATAATATATGGGGAATCAAAGCAAAAAATTTGGCTATAATTAAACAGTAAACGTGAAAATAATTTTAATTCGGAAAAGGTGAAGGGTGATATTCTCAAAATTGTGCGCTCATTGACCTAGAAAAGTTCAATTTGAAGCCATTTAAACTAACTTCAAAATAAATTTGTATTATTTAGGACCTAAAAAGTGCAGCAGTTGAATTAGTTTTTTACGACTGTTTTTCGCAAAATTTTGCAGCAATTTGGATGGCTCAACTGTTTCATCGATAACAATGAGTGGTTTGTAGAAAATGGCCAAATTTTCAGTTAAAATAAAGATCGTCGCAATGTTTTGCGCAAGTAAGTTGGCTAAAAGCATAAAGATGTTAGGATCGTATTTTGAGCTTTCCTAAAATATACATTTTAGTTCCCTTTTTACACATCGGTACATGAATTTACTAATATTATTTAGGCGACAGAATGCAACTTTTCCCGTTTTGCACTAATTGAAGCATTTTTTAACTAGGTATACATAAGCAGCTATTTTATGCAAAGGTCTAAGCCCTTGTATATTCGCCGTTTTTTCGTTCAATGTATTTCGAAATGTTAAGCACGTAGGGTAATTTCGGAAAGGCCCTCATACGCCCCATTACATTACCGTGTATAGACATTTTGTTCTAAGCATTTTTAAAAATTAAATAGACGTAAAATTAAGGTAGAATACATACACATATGTTATACTTATATCATTTTAATGTACATTTCAGCTAGGAGGCAAGGTTACGATTCGAATCCGGTGCCAGAGGCGTCTCTCAACCCTATGGTCGGATGCTGTTCCACCCCTCTCTAAACTTTGTGCTTGTTTTTCCGATTCGCCTACCCCTAATGAATATGTCAAAATAAGTCAACCGTGTTGTCCTAGGAGCACGAGTAACAGGGAAGGGGAGACCTGCGAGTATCACCCTACACTGGTGGCAGCGGTGGGATGTTACATCTGAACAGTTTTGAGGCTTTCGGAGGACCGGGGGCGTCCGGAGTTCCTGCCGCTTCCTGGTTACTAGCTTGACCAATTGGCCCAACGAGTTAGTCTTTGCGTTGCAGAGCTTCTCAGCCAACGCGGGAGGTGGGACTCCGTTCTAAACTGGACCGTTACCCAGTTAGCGACCTTGTTTGGAGGACAGCCACGGAAAGTACGTTCAGCTAGAAGTTGAATCTTCTTGGCGTACTCTTCGTCGTCCTCGTCAGCTTTTTGGAAACACAGGAGGAAGTCCCTGGCAGGGGTTTGCTCTTCTTGGTCGATGACGGGTTGAGCCAATGTATCGCAGCATTGGTCATCGTCGGTGTCGTGGATGATGCCGGTTCTGACTGCGGACACAAATAAATGAGGAAGGGCGCGGAGAATAAGGGCTATTTTTTGACAATAGGGATAGAGAGGAAGGTTGGGTTTGGCGGTTAAGAGCCAATTTTCGAAATTCATATTTTCTTCGAAAGGGGGTAGGTCTGCCGGCGCTGCCACCAGTGCAGGGCGAGACCCACCGGTCTCCTCTTCCCTGTTCCTAGTGTTCTTAGATGAGCCCGGTTGATTCAATTTATACATATTTATTAGGGGTAGATGGATTGGGAAAACAAGTACAAAGTTTGGATGGGAACGGGCTTTACGGATTTCAAACGATGCCCTTTGGACTCTGTAACGCGGTGGCTACCTTCCAACGCCTCATGCGAACACCTCTGGTCGGCCTGTTCCCAAAGCATCGCATTATCTCTTGACGATATTCCCGTTTTTGGTGGAGTTATTCAAGAGCATAATGCCAACCTGAAACCAGTGTTGGACCGCCTACAGGATGCAGGGTTAACCCTGAACCCGAAGAAGTGCCGTTTCCTGCAACGCTCGGTCACATTCCTGGGACATACAGCCTCGTAGAATGGAATAGCAGTCACCGACGACCGTGCAAAACAAGTGAGGACATGGTCTACAACAAAAAACCAGACGGAGTTCTGCGGTTCCCGGGTCTAACAAATTATTACCGCCGTTTCGTAGAGGCTCTTGCTAAGATCGCCAGTCCGCTACATAAATTAGCCGAAAAGCAGGCGAAGTAGAATTTTAAGTGGGAGAAAGAGCACGATGAGGCGTTTAAGGAACTGAAGCGAATGCTCTGCTCCGCTCCGATCCTATCACTACGAAACTTCGAATCGAGCGCTCCACTGTTTGTACTGGATACCCATGCGAGCGACGCTGCCGTGGGTGGTGTACTTTCGTAAAAGGCCAAAAACGGAAGGGCACACGTCATTGCCTACGCGAGTACAAGATTCGGTAAGAAAATGAGACAGAAAATCGCAACACAACGTGAGTTGGTCGCTATCCGCTCAATGGTTAGACACTTCAGACATTACCTGATAGCGAGGAAGTTCGTTGTTAAAAAACAATGGAGGAGGTTGCTCGTTTGGTTGCACTCTGGTACGAAGAACTCCAACAGCATAATTTTACAGTCCAATTCCGAGAAGGGCGACCCAGTGCAAATTTACAGGCCGGTTCCCCCACCTGGAACACACCGCACAAGTTCCATCGCCCATGGAGCAGGGACCCATTTCGGATGGTGAGGGCGCTCTCACCTACAAACTACCTCGTCCGCAACGCACAACTGCGTACCCAGCCGTCAACCGTTCACCACAGCAAGACCCTACAAAGGACCACCACCGCTTGGATATGAAGGTGAGATTTATGCCCTGACCGAGGACAGGAGACTACCGGTTGGGAATTCCGCGAGGAGCTCATAAGTGGTAGCACTGGGGACGGTGCTAAAAGGACGAGGGGGCTATGTAATACTTATATGGTTTTAATGTACCTTTTAGGGACGAGACAAGGTGACAATTCGAACCGGGTGACAGAGTCGGCGTCTCCCAAGCCTGAGTGTGATCGCGGTTTCTTCCCTCCCTAAACTTTTTATTTTTTTTTCTAATAAATATGCCGAATTTAAATCAACCGGGTCATTTTAAGAGCACTAGGAACAGGGAAGAGGAGACCTGCGAGTCTCGCCCTGCACTCTAGTACTTGGGGCTACTGTCATGACCCGGGGGTCGGCCTCTCCGGTAGGGTTACAACCGCTGCGATCCAAAGTAGCCACTTTGCCAAGTTTTAATAATTTGCCTGCCTCCTCCCCCCCTTTGAGTGTTGTCCCCAACTCTTCCCTAGTTTAGCCTCCCGTGTCTGCTATGCAAATTAAGTGGTGGAGTGGGGAAACGCCGACAAACCCTCCCTGTCGGCAATCGAATTTTAATGCAGCTTAGGGCATGCTTCACCGCAGCTCCACCAGACCCTCTCGGTGAATTTGGTGGATATGGCCTGTTTGAAAGAAATGCATCAGTGGTGGGGTAGTGTGTTGACCGCCACGCATATCCACAGCCAGTGGTGGAAACAATGCCACGGAGTTAAACATGCTTTCGTGGGGGGTACGTTTCCGCCTCCATTCCTTCCTGCCACATTTTTCTCTCCAGAGTTGCTCAGCCATATCTGTCGAGAAGGGAAGGTGTGGCATTTTCAAGTAATTAAGATCTGCCCATCGACATGGCATGCAGCTCCGTAAGGGAACTTTCCTTTAGATGGTTCACAGCCAGTGTTGCTATCGTCGTAAACAGCATTCCTGCGGCACAAAGGACTGGGGCAGTTTCTAAGGTGGATACATTTT
>NW_020170472.1:281065-314107 GCF_000524195.1 Echinococcus granulosus
AGGTGGGTAAAATCGACGGAGGCCCGGATGGGCTCTACTGGCATGGCGCGGAAGCGGCGAAGGCGCATTTACGGGGCGCGTGAGTGACGCCTTTGCCGCAAAACTTGCATACGGAGTCGGGATTTGCAACCGAACAAAGAGCAGGCCTTTGGAGACTTTTAATTAATTCACCCTTTCGACTTTTCCCATTTTAAGTGCTTATTCTAACTTTCCACCTTTATAATACGTTCTAGCTACTACTTCTCTTCACCTTCACTTTCTGACCTTAAAAACAATTTTGAAAACTTGACTGCATTACGCATTTGTTTTAAATATACCCTAGTAGGTGAGAAGCGGTTATTTCATGAAAATTTCCCGCCTGACTGAATGCCGCTGACCTCTGAATCCTTCTATATCACTTTTCCAGCAAAATGTACTCTCTCAACCAGACCGCCCAAGTTTTTTGGAGGAAGAAAGAGTGCATTTTTGAGCTTGCAATGCATGTATATTCAGCGCATCTATGCATGTGTGTATTTTATTCCCCATTGTACGCATGTACGCTGTGTCTGTGCGTGCACGCCTGCATAACGGAAATGAAGGACCGATTTGGGGTTGAGGTGGCTAGGTAAGCGGGCAGGCGGGGACATCACTAGTTGTGCACAGGTTTGTCTTGGCGGTAGAGCTTCTTAGCCGGTGTCAAGTACACTGTGTAGGTGGCCTTCTCGGGGCAAATATCATTTTCAAAGTGACCTGTAAGCAGGCGACTTGCATTCCAACAATAGAAGGAGGCCATGCTAAAGCCCATCTTTTTCTTTGAGAGAAAAAGAGGATGTAAAAAAAGCCCTAATAGACCTTGTTGCAGAGGCAGGCATCAGTCAAACTAACCGGATCATGAGAGAGCACGGTACCCACACCAATGATGGGACCGTCAATGTTGAAAGACGTCTGGTATTTCTTTAGGCACGGGAAGGTGTGATAGGGCTCCTGTGGCAGCTCGCACTAAAATCACAAGAATGCGACAATTTACCCATTCCTTGATGATAAAATTAAGGTAAGGTTTAAAAAACTTTGCTGGCTCAAAGCTCACTCACCAGTACACTGGCCTGAGCTCCGCTATTTTGCAAGTAGAAGACACCACCCAAGGCCATGGGGAGCTCCTGTTTGGAGAACTTGTCATAGAGAGCCGCCTGCATAAGATCAATGATGCTCGGCCCACCGATTCGTTTGTGTGCCACTATCTCAACCACCTTGCCGGGCATTGCTTCGGTGATGAAAATTTGGCCCAGGGAAGAGAGCAGTGTGTTACTAGCTCGCTCCGATGATGGCGACCCACACTAAATTAGAAGTAAGAAGGTAGTAGACGTGGTGTATTTTGCTATTTGGCAAATCGGCTTTCATCTATGCTGCCGAAATTGCAAGTTAATAAAGAAGCTACAAAGAGATGCCTTTACCTAGAAGTCGCAAATATTTGACAGATGGAACAAGTAATCTTTCATTAAAGGCAGAGAGGTTGGGCTCCGACGAACGACGGATGGATGCAAGGCTAGGCTAATGGGTTGATGCGGATCAGATTAAAGGGTGGATAAAATCAAAATTATAATGGTGTACTGAGTAAACTATAAATAGTAAAATAACAGATTTACAAGGCAATCTTAGCTTAAAAATCATGGGTTTCTTAGGTGTTTGTGAGTGTTAAAATATTTTTCCCAAATGCTGCAAAGCAATTGCGATGATTCACACTCCGTCTCACTAAGAGGTATAATGTTTGGTCTTACTTCAAACCTAAGAGGATGATCAAATTCTACGAACATATCTTTACAAACGTCACTAAATCAAGTATAGAATTCAAAGAAACTTTTACAATCATAAAAATTGGGCGATTTAAGGAGCATCTAACTGTTATTTTAAAATGGTTAGTCTCAATGCTCAAAATGTGCTAGTAACTGATTGACTTACTTCTTTTGAGCAGAATCCTATGAGTGATCGATTGCATTGAAGACCACGAGTTGAATAGGTGATTTCAGTAGATACCTAGAGATTTTTAAAAGGAAATTACCATTATATTTTTATTTATTGCTTAAACTTAAAATAATGCGGATATAACTTACTTCACACGGCTTTTTGTAACACTGGAACGGGCCAACTCCACCACCTAAAATCATTCCTTGGCAATGTCCAGTGTATTTTGTGATATCCATTATATCATAGAGCTAAAAGTACTATAACAAAAGAAAAGAAAATGTCTACTCTAGAGGGGTCAGCACATGGAAGCAGATAGTCAAGACTTCCAACATTTGCAATTGTAGAATCACCGCATATGCCTTAAAAATTCTGGTAAAAAGAAAAAACACATACCAGACCGCCCTAAATAAAAGGGTCTTTGGTTGAGATTTGGACACTCAACAACCTTTGCAGTTAGGTGACCAAAGTACGGGGTAAGATAGCATTCGAGAGCTAAAGTAAAAGCATAAAAAGTTGTGCATTTGTTGCTTTACTGCTGCACACGTCGTAAAGGATTCTGTTCGCCATTCCTGAAAGCACTGGACAAAACGAATTAGGGCTTTGTTCTTCTGCTTCTTCGCAGCGGCAGCGAATTCCCCGTTGGCAGTGCCACTGCATGAAAGTAATCTGTTACCGTTGGTATTAAAAAGAACCTCGCCTAAAGGTCTTAGTGGCAACAATATAATAAAATAAACACAATTCCCTACCCCCAAAACCAAAAGCTCCACAGAATTCGGAGATTCTAGTTTGTATGGGAGAGAACATGGTGAGTGAGTGTATATATGCCTTCATATAATTTTGAAAGACAGATGAAATAGTATCGCAAAAAATTGAAATAATTTGTGGCTTTAATCTGTCATACAAAGCCATCACTTAAAATAGCATACAAAAAATTTTAATCGTGCCATGTTTAGCGCTTTGGAAAAAAATTAACTCTTATACTTTAAAGTAAGAGCTCAAAATGTGAAATTTCTTTTGTGCTACATCATTCTATACGGTATAACAATTACATGATTTTGAAGTGAAAAATGTAGGCTGATTGAACTATAAGTAAGTCCCAAAACTCTTGCTAAACGAATAATTCAGCTTTTTGAATATGATGTAGAGGAATCTAGTTACATTCATACAATGCTGCAAGCTTTTGTTTAACTCCCCTTTTGATAATGAGCCACTTGCGGCTCCCCTGGCGTACCTCCCCTGGGATGTCTAACTAGCGGGTTATTCCGGTGTCTTCCTTCCTTGCTGTACCTTGACAATAAGTTAAAGAATCTTCACCGTTTAACCCTCTACATTCGGCCTTCATTCCATTGGAATATGTAGGGTGACCAAGTAATGACGTTTTTGTTAGTAATATTTAAGACAGCAAACAGAGGCTGAGGACATGCGCGCTTAGAACGTTCCTTCATCTCAGGGATTTCCAACAATTTTTTCATTCTGAGATTTGCATTAACTGAATGCTTATCAACAAAAATGTGCATTTAAATAGACGTGAATTATAATATGTTCTATCCGAGTACCTCGTGTTATTTCATTGTCCCTGATGTCTCGGTGCGGCAAGAGAACTTATTTTAAAGGATTCCTATCCTCCTTTCAAGTACTGAGTGATGAGTCAGCGTGACGAGAGAAGAGCATATGCTGCGGGTGGGAAATGTGTGACATCCCCTGACGGAGAAGGCCTGGAAATGATGTCTACCTTCGTAATCACCCCAGTCCCGTGTTTTGCAAGAAGGATGTTTATAACTGAGGCGAAACTGACCGTAAACAATCTGGAAAAGTCCGTTGTGAAGTTGTCTACGGTACCCGTATGGCGATACCAATTAAGTTAGTACCCGATACCTCCACCTTTTCTAGCTCTAAAGAGAGGAAAACGTGACAAGAGGAAAGACACGAAGTCCTGCCTCCACAAAAGTGTTCAATACCGTCCTATACTTCTGGGTCCGTTTTCCACTGGCTAGCTGTGAACACGCGTGATGGCCCGAATTAAAGCTGTCTTACATGACAAAGCTCCGTTTCCGGTGGAATTACCAAGAGGGATTAGTGGCCTTGCGGTCAAGTTACTCCTCCCTTTCGTGGGTGTTTGCCTTACAGCACCAACTACGTTGCAAGGACTGACGCAGGGGGGATGACTGTTGCTCCTGGTAACGGGTTGTTGTACCCCCCCCCCCCCGAGTGGCCTGGCCCCCAAGCCATGCCATTAGCTCCAAACCCTACTGTACGTCGGCAATACATATTCTGCCCAAGCATTATGTCCCCTTTTGTCTTAAGGGAAGTCTCGGGTCTCTGCACATGCATGCATGCTCCAAAAATTAGAAAAGGTCTTCCTCAGATCAAGTCATTGCGAACCGGATGGCAATCCCCAGAGGCATTCTTTACTCATATGCACTGGAATGCCACTTTTCGATTCACAGCCCCGCGCTTCAATTGGCTCCAACGACTGGCTAAAAGGTCGTCAAGGCTCGACCCTCTCCGGGTAAATAGCAACCGCCCCAGGAAGCAAAGATTGACCGTCAACAAAGCAAAAAAATATATATCCAGCAAGTAAGTTCCAGACCATACACACACGAAGTGAAAAGGAGAAAAGTCACTACTCGATTAGCGATGCCTCCGTTCCACCTTCTGTGTCCTCTGGTGTGCATCCACTTTATTCTTTGCATTTTTCTTCAGCTGATGCACCTGTTCCGCCTTCTCCTTCGACCTCGCTTCCGCGTATTCGCGGGCTGAAATGACCCTCGCCAACTTTTCTGCCTCTGCTGCACGTTCTCTATTACCGCCGCTTGAGAGTAGCACATCGTCTTTCGGCAAAAAAAAATTTGAAATGTCCAAAACCATCTGTTATCGAAGTTGCGAATTTAGATGACTATTGTCATTCAAATCGACTCGGTGAAAGCCTTTTTACTTACAAACCTTTCTTTCCTTGCCGCGACTTTCCCATCTTCGTCTCCACCTCATCCTCATCGTCACTGAAGAAGAATGCATCCATATCGTCAAGACGGTTACCACTCGGCCCGACAGCACCCAACCTTTCCCGCTGCCTTTCCATCATTCGCTGGTGCTTCTCCTCGGCCCTCGCACCAATATTCGCGAGGTGTTTTGAAGGTGGGGCTGACTTCTTCTTCATGGAGCTGGCTGCGCTGCCACCCAGTGGGGTGGGTGTGGCAGCGGAGGCACCAATGCTGCCAGCAGCTCGAGAATTAAGAAGGAGGTAACCGGGAGTGGAACTGGAATTAACATCACCCGGTGTAGGCATTCGTTTAAGATGTCGCGCGGACTTTAAATCTTCTGCGGCAGCAACCGCAGTATTGGAAGAACTGAATTTGCCCGGATTTAGAGTGGAGAGGGCATCCATTACACTGCCTGGTTTAATTCCTTCCCTAAAGAAGCAAAAAGCGGAAGCGAGATGTCCATCCCAAGTTTAATGTCAAATTGGTGAAAGACTACGTGGAACCGTCTCAAGAGTTCAATGACAAACTTACCTTGAACGCTTCAAGTAGTTGAGTGGGCGGGTGGATAGATGGATATAGCAGCAATGAGCAAATGAAATTATAAAGAAATGGGTTCTAGGACGTGGGAGCATAAATGATTGGGCTTAAAACTTTCTTGTTGGATGAAATGATGAATGGGTAAGCCTAAGAATGAATGGAATCACGAAGGATGGGCTTGGATCGCTTGGTTTAATGTCATGACGGAATGTGACCTAGGAATTAGTCGGTCAGACAGTAACAAAATCGCTCCAAATCCCGGAAAAATAAGGCCTGAATGACCTAGAGAAGTTCACACCTTTGTTTGTTAGTTGGAACAAATATCGGTCAGATGGATGCAGGATGGTGTTGGATGTGGATATTTGGATTGGACACATGAAGTGGGTACAGGACCAGGATGCATGGATGAAAGCAGCATGGGTGACAGGATTTGATGAATAAGTTGACAGAAACGGGATGAACAGATATATGAGTGATGCCCACATAGCTGAATCCGAGATAAGTGACTACGTGAAACGGGTGCTTCTAAATTCGTCAACCGTCAATCGGTTCGCAGAGAGATGAAAAAGTGGAGAGAGCAATGGGACCTCAAAAAGAGTGAAGGGATGGATGGGATGGTAGGCAATGAACGGACGAACGTAAGTAGGAACCAAAAGTCTGCTGCGCTTACTTTTTGGCGTATCCCTGAGTCTCCTCAATCTCCTCCAAATCGATCTCCTCTTCCCTCTCCGCTATCATCGCCGCCACTACGTCGGCTCCCGAGCCCGACTTTCCGCCTTTTGACACTGTGTTTACAGTCGTCGCGGAAGGCGAGACTCCACCGTTGATGCCGGTCGTCGCCTGTTTAGCGAAGTACTCTGCGTCCGCCAACGCCACCGTCAGTGCCGCCTCAGCCTCCTCATCGCCCTGGTAACCACTCACGCCTGCTGCACGAAGCACCGCCGCTGTACAAGCATCCCGTTGTTTATGTCGCTGATGCTCCTGTTTCTGATGGGACTGTTTTTTCCCTCCTTGAGTCTTTAGAGCCGTAGATTGCGTGGAGGAATTTGTGGGAGAGAAAGGATTGGCGTAGGAGGATGCCAGAGTGGTGGTATTGGCAACAACAGTGGAGATGAGGATGGAGCGCATCTGTTCCTCCAAATGGTCGAAATGTTCTGAGACGGTGGTGTTGGTGGCAGCGTTGGAAGAGGATGAGTGAGCGGACGCGGTGGCTGTGTAAGAGCCGTCGAAAAGGGGAAAATCATTAGA
Source organism: Echinococcus granulosus (assembly GCF_000524195.1). Classification (NCBI taxonomy): domain Eukaryota; kingdom Metazoa; phylum Platyhelminthes; class Cestoda; order Cyclophyllidea; family Taeniidae; genus Echinococcus; species Echinococcus granulosus. Next base: position 287,773 of record NW_020170472.1, read on the forward strand.
TAAAATAAACCGACAGAAATCGCTGGAGCCATTTTGTAAATTCCTATGTAAAAAAACGGATGAATTAACGGTCTCGCTACGAAAAGACGAATCGATGGATGAATGAATGGACTAATGACCAAGAGGATACGCAAACGCATGTAATTCGAGGAAAAAATTCAGCACATCGCATTCGAGCCATATTGAGGGTAACAATGAATATGGACAAATGAATGGATAAACAAAGGCGTTAATGACTGCAAGGATGATGAATTAATGGAGGGATGACAAATGAAAGAATTGGTAAATCAAAAAAGGGGGGGGGGAAATAAGTAAGTCGGAGAATGGGTAGAGAGAAAGCTTTGAGACCAGTGAATCCGACATCGGTCAACAAGTAATTACGCGATACATGGGTGAGTGCATAGTGCAACAAGTGCAAGACAATAAAGAGAGGTGAATGATGATTCGAACAGAAGTGCAGGAGAAGGGGCGAAAATGGGATTGAGTGAATGAAAGTTGCCAAAATAGGAAAAAAAGTGCATAGGAAACGGATCTACGGGAGGAAACTCATACAACTCAAGCATTTATCAAACTATTAGCCAAAAGTAGGGATGATTGCATCGAGACATGATTGCAGACACGTAAGGAGGAGAGTGGTCAAACCGACAGGCCGAATAACCAATTTGCCAGTGGCCAGCCAACACATTATGATTAAGCACCCTAAACGAGCATGCGAATAGTTCGAGCGGGCAAGGCGCTGAACAAATCTTTCGACAATTTAAAAACGGCTATAACTAAGTGGTAGTTCGGCGAATACAAAGCTCTACACACAGAGAGGCATATTTACTGCAAAATGCACAAGCATCACCGCTACTTCTATCAGGCAGATAGGATGCTGCAACAGAGCTCATAGCAAGCCGCAAAAGGGCTGCTACGAACGTAGAAGTAAATGGCATTCAAAATCGAACTTAGAGGCAAATAATTATGCCCTACTATAAACAGTCAATAACGTACCTTTGGAATCGTGAAAACGCGAAAATATCATTTCACTGCCTTCAATGGCTGACTTTGAAGGCTGAAATTGGGAAAATACAGTTGGATGAGTTTTTAAAAAGCATGGAGATGCATATGTCCAACAAATTCAACTGACCAGCACGGACTCGAGAAAACTTCGAATACTGTCAATGATCTCCTGTTTATCCAATGTTTCGTCCTTTAAAAGACCTTCAATGTAATCACCATATACTTCAATATCGATATCGTTGCTAAGATGGGTTAGATATTTTTCCAGCCAGTCGGAGAATGCTGTGTTTGACGAAGTGGTGGCAGCCATCTTTTGAGAGGATGAGGATATACGATAGTTGAAGAAGCCACACTGTTATGAAAGTGTGGAGTTCCGAAAGAAACAAATAGGCAACAGAAATTACAAGCAAAAATTAAAGGGGCAAAAAAGTTGGCAGACGAGAACAAGGCTACAAAAATTGGCGCCCCACGCACCAAATGATGACTTGTACCTAGGGCTGATACATCGAAACGCGATCATCGGGAATAGGAATAGTAAAACACTTTTGCAACAGTGATGAATTCCTAAAAAGCTCGATTCACTCCGTTTTTATTATCACAAAAGCAGGCCATTTATCTTTTAATTTATGGGAATTTAAAGAGACGCATGTTCTGTCCTTAGACAATTTTTCAGAAATTGTTAAATGACGTTAGCAATAAAAAACGAATGATACTTTGACTGTATAAAATTCAGTTATAGTGACAGGAGTTTGGCTCTCGTTCAAGAAGTAAAATCAACTCATTGCGTAATAATTTAATGATCTGTTATTTTGAATATGTTTAGCATTACATGTAATGTAGCCTCTTAAATACGAGAAAATATTTAAAGCATTTTTCAGTCTGCATAAGATTTTGCAAGAACTATAGAGAATTTCCTTTTGCATTTTGTAATAGGGCACTATTACCCCATTTTTTCTATGATTGTATTAGCGTTTTCTTTGAATGCTTGACTTGGCTGCTTGCCATGTTTATCTGAACCAGAAATGCGTATTCGTTGTTTGTCGGCGGCTTTGGGCTGCTAGGCTAATGTCTGACGATAGTATTTTAAATAGGACGTTTGATATCGACAAGGTACTTTTTGTCCTCACACTTACGAAATGTGCTCGATTTTTCCGTGTGATTGTGAAGCTAGTGACTTCTTCTCTCCTAGTCCAATATTGACGTTGAGAAAGAGGAAACATCTGGCAACTCGGGATCACCGCATACGTCGGAGGGGCAAGTGTCTGTATCAACCTCCATAGTGGTAAGGACTCTGTTGGCAATAATTTGTTGTTAGCTTTTGCAAACAAAAGAGATTTGGGTTTGCACTAGTTCTAGAATTACCGCATCAGGTCAGTAAGAGCGTAAGATCTGATGACGATAACGGTTTCGCCTCTGTAAATAAATTGCACCTTTTACTGAATTCCTTTTTTTTCCGCAAATAAAGGGTCATGTGGGGAAGCCTTCGAATGTGGGCCGAGCGCTCGCTCCTACGCTTCCGGTCTCACCCTCTTTATCGAAGAATACGGCTAGGGTCAGACCAAAAGCTCCTTGGACTGATCGCCCAGTAGCTCGGAAGCGTTTCGAAGGCAATGCCTTGTTCGGTCAAGGTCTCAAGCGAACATTCCCACCTCCGTTCCCAGTAACATCATCTCTGTCGCGGGAATTGCGGTTGATGGTGCGGGGGAGTGATTTGGAAACTGAGAAGGAAGAGGTTATGACCCCTTCTAGCTCTGTGAATAACAGTGCTACGACTAGTGCTTATTTTATATCTGTAAGTGATGTGCGCTTCGTAAATTCTTCCATGCCTTTTCATCGAAAGTGCATTTGAAGGTAACTATTTGTCATGTGGATTTTAGACGCCTTGGAGAGAATACCTTAGAAGGGAAGGATTGAGAGGCTGTCTAAACCTCCAAGCTGAACGTCTTAAACAACGGCGCAACCTTCAACAAAAACAGGCGAGTTGTAGTGGTCGATCGTCTTTGTAGCACCGATTAACGAGACATTGTGTATGAAATTTTATAAAGTGTAAAAACCTTGTGTTGAACTGGTGATCTCATTTGTGCCGCTTTTGCAATGCTGTTGTCTTTAGAGCCTCGAGTATTGGTATTTACCTGTGCGGCAGTACTTACATGGTTTGTAAAGTTCTGGTTTGAGGTGCTAATTTTCCAATATTATGTAGATTTTTCATTTTTACATCAATGAAGCACCTGGATGGGTATCACCCGTGTCCCTAGGGTGGGTGGTAAAGACTCTGGTCCTAGAAGAATGGTTGGCCATTGTTACAAATCACATATTTATTAGTTGAACAATCATAAACACGCTACTAGTAGCATCAACTTTTCAACCCTGGTCGAAAATTGCACCGCAATTTTTAATCACCTTACCTTTGTGCAAGTCATTGGCACTGGTCTCCCATTCGCGCCACAGGCAAGTGGCATCAGAGTATTGGGCTACGTGTAGCGCTACAAAGTTGGCAACTTACCTTCTTTCAGGTGACTTGTGCAACCAGCACTCAATGGACATGTCTCTACACTGCAGTGCTTACGTGTACTTATCGGTATTTTGACGACTCAATTATCCACTGATAGGTGAGCACTTTCCTGCATCCCATCTCTGCGTTACGGTTACGCAATGTCATTTTAGCTGTATCAGTGAAATGGTGCACGTGGATCGGTGTGACTGGACATATCTGTGGCGCCTGCACCGAAGTAATGGGATGAAGAGAAGACCAACACCACCTGATCGAACCTTTGCGAGGGCCACAAGAGTGGCGGATCAGTACGTTGATCTCACCTCCCTCGCAGACAAGCGTCATAGGTGTGGGGTTTGAGAAGTGTCCTCATGTCGCGGCTATTAAGCGACACAATGATTTATGATATTGGATGATGAGATTAAGCCCTACACACTAAATAACTTCCTTGACCTGCTGTTGCTCACGCCTAATCTTCGCGATTGCATTGTTGTTGGATTGTGGAAGTGACAGGCACACTGCAAGTCACTAAGTCCCGCCAAATGTCATTGAGTCTGACCTGACGTAACAGAGACGAAGGCATCGCATTCACTCTTGCCCTAAATCTAACCTCTCAGTTTACCAGTTCTCGACTTCATTCTGCCTGAGAGGTTCATGGTCGGCCTGCATCGTCGCACTAGCAAGTGCTGGCGTCGTCTGCAAGCTAGGGAAGCATGTCTGTTGCATTTTTCAAGAGGTCTCCGTTTTCGTGGCTACTTGTCCACATTCTGATCGCTCTGGGCAATTACACTCTCGGCCAGCTCCACCGCTAGGTGCATATCACCTATAAGTAAAATCTAAATGTGCCACTTATCGCTGCCAAGGCAGAATTCAAGCCCCTGGTGGACTTTGACCAGTGAAAATTTGTCAAATGACACTACCGCAGCGGAGGATGGCGATACGTCATGAAGAGAAACCAAAATCCTAACCGGCCGGTACCTCCTCTACTCCAGTTTACATCCATCATGTCAGCAGCGCTAATTTTATGCTTGAATCCCTCCTTCTTCCGCCTTTATTGGCGAAACCGTTGCGGTATCCTCATTACTAGCCGAACCACTGGAGGTAACTTCTTGTTCCGATTTGTGTCCACGGCTACTTAGTTGTGTTCAGTAGTATAGGGCAGCGAAAAAAACAATAGGTGGTAACTGGGTGACGGATGAATATTCTTCCAATTCGGCTGGAATACGGGAAAGAAGCATTTGTCATGCCACACTACTTGCTCCATTTAAGCGTGGCGAGTAAATGCTACTAATGAAGCAGATTGTGATGAGTGGAAAGACGTGACAATCATGAGATGTCTTCTTTTGCGAGAGTAAACTTAATCATATCACATCATTCCCAAATGATTTGTCTGCCCATCAATTAACAAATCGTGGAGGTGATTTGACGATGAGTTCACATACCCGCGCTGATGGTTCGTCAGGGCAAATAAAATGCCTTCATTTTCCTCAATACGAGGTGATTAAGAGTGCCAAGTTTTTGTTTGTTTGAACGGACATTCGTCCGTCCGTCCGTTCATCTCCTCATACGAAGAGAAGCTGATTGGTTGCACATGCATCTGAGGTAAAGTCAGAATCGCTTGCGGCAGTTGGCGTGGCACTGTGGATGGTGTAGCGTCGATTCCACCGCTGCTTTACCCTCTCCACTCCATTCACTTATGCGTGTGTGCGCCTTGATTTGGCAACACACAACGCTCTTTCACTTCATTACACGAGCATTCAGTCAGACTTCGCACCTGTTGGGGCTTTGCTCGGTCACCTTCATTCTGTCGTGTGCACATTCCTCCATGGGGGCCACACGTAATTCCGCCTCCTTCATCATACGCCGATTTGATTCGATCGGCTGCTTCTCGTCACCTTCCACGTTGGGGTGGGTTTTTGCGAGGCAAACATCTCATATCGACACCATCACATGAACGTGCAAGCCAAAGTACAAGTGACTGAAGTATAGCAGGTCTACTGCATCACCGGTAGCCTTGCATATTCGCTGATGTCTGCACTGAGCTGCCACTGTTGCAGAATGAGCATAGGGGAGTGTCAACGTCAAATGAGCTGAACCTACCCGCTTCCATTTCTGGCAAAATATTGGAGAAGCCGCAGATGACAGCGGATACGATGGTGCATTCTCAGGTCGATGGACAGTGTGAATGTGTGTCGCGTTCAAAATTGAGCAATCAAGAGGGTCCCTTTCTACTTGGACAAAAGACCGCATCGTAAGACTTGACAGCAGGGGCTGTGAAATGCAAAGTAGCACATGCTTCAAGACCAAGACTCGAGGTACGGTAAAACAAGTTGGAGCGAGGTCCTGTCCTTTCAAAGCAAGCGTAATCCAGTACGATCAGTCGAACGATGAAGTGCTAAAAGGAGGCAAATTGAAGTGTTTCTTCATTCTCCCCACTCACCGGTCCAGATTCTTTAGCATCGTGGCCCTTGGCGTTACTTTAATTCCATCAATCAAACACTCGCTGTTGAGACAAAAAGGAATTGGTCGGGATCTGTTAGATCCTGTGATTTCTTCATTGGTATAAAGGTGACGTCTGCCAAACCTCATACTCCCTTAAGAATTCTGCAAAATACTGCAGAAGAAGTGATAAATTCAGCACTTTCTTACAACAGTGCTTATGCATACTCTTGGATGGTTTTTAAGAATTCCAACAGGATCACTCGTTTGTAATGAATTCCCTTCGGGACTCAATTGCGGGTTTCACTGTCTCCAGTTCCCAGCGCTCTCCACATTTCTTCTCCTCCAGTTCCCAATTTCTCAGGACTGTTATGAAGACTACCTTTTACCCCTACGGAGGCCTTCAAAGAATGTAAGTTTAGCCGATTTCGTGCCTTGTAAGTTGTGCTATCACACCACATTGAGGATGTCATTGCTTAGCCCAGTGGCCAGTGGAATGGCTATCGAGTGGTTTAATATTTGCATACTTTTTTATAGAAGAATGACTTCAGCTCATTTGAATAAAAATTTAAAAGTTTTTTTAAATGAGTTCCAAAATTTGCCCATGTCCTACGCAGCCCGGCGATGCTCATAGTTTAGAAAGTTTCTCCCACACGTACTTGTTTGCGTGAACCTTGGGGCTGAGTCGGTGTCTTCATTCATCGGCGACCCATGAATCACGACGAGGAGGCTAAAAACCTAATCCGTCCCAGCACTGCGTGTTGCTGTCATGGTAGAGTGTTAAAACTTGAGGCGATTTGAATGGCACCAACGCCTAGATTATGTCCTAATGCAAATCTGGTGCGCTTTTTAAAGGTCCGCCTGCAGATGGCCACCGCGATTTTGCGATATAGACGGAACATAGTAGAGAGCAGGTAATGAAAGAGGTGTCATAGTCCGTTTCACCGTATGACGATCTATTTCGCTTTATTATGGGGCAAAATTCCTCGTTTTAAGTGGTGATGATCCGCACCGAGAGGGCATTGCGTCTCCCCTCTTCTCAACTTTATGATATGACTGACTGGCGTACAGGCAGACAGATTGTGAGCAGAACCCAAACCTGTTGAGGCTGCTTCGCGGAGAGCAGTTGTTTCTAGCTGCTGTAGGGAATGCTTTGGGATATGATGAATTAATCGAGCGAGGGTAAGGTGAAATAATGGCAAAGTTTATGTATTTATTATTCTTCTTTTATTCAGAAAAACTTGAAAAAGACTAAGCACGATCAAACACAGGAGAGTCAAAGCGGCAGAGAGCATGGAGTTTTTCTACTTTCACCACTTGAAGACGAAGGTTCCGTGTTGACAGAGGCAGGAAGAAGCAGAAAAAAAAATATAACGATGTCGTAAATTATCTTATGCCCGCAGGAGGAGGAGGAGGAGGAACTGTTTGCTGTCGCAATCATGGTAGAAGAGGAGACCCTTCCAGCTACATCGACGCAATAAATGGACCCTTCTCCCAGCGCTAATCAGTCAATCTTCCGCAACGGAGTCGGTGTTCAAACTGCATCCAACTGACGTCGTTGGCTTTAGGTCTGCTGGAAGACTGAGAGGGTGACGCGATGGTTCAGTAGTGGTGGCCATGAAGATGGGTGCACCGAATTCCTTATCGCACGAGTAGATCTACTGTTCTCTCTTCTGTGTGGTAGATGGATAAACAGCTGGCTAAAAGGAAGTCCTGACTGGCCAAGAAGAAGGAATGGGTCTGACGTTGGCGAAATGACTGGTAAGCCGTTGATGGTATAAAACGCCCAAGATTTCCATTCTTTTGCAATCTGATGGAAGTTGAATAAAGCAATGACGTCACTTTTATGGTAATGACGGAATCCACTCTGTTAATAGCTAAGCATTCAATCCCCGTCAGTGATGTCTTAGTTGTTTTTTCAGTCGTTCCAACTAGTGAGCTGCTGTGCCTCAGTTATTGAATGCCAAAACACTAGAATGAATCACAAAGATCATTCTTTTGCAAGCGGTTATTTCTACGTTTGTGGCCAAGGTTACAGATAATAACTATCGTGGAGTGGCCAAGGCAACACTGATGTCGCCTCCCCCCTCCCGGTTTCCAATGCTGCTTGCAAGCCTACAGTCGAAGCTGCCTATCTGGTCTCAGCAACTTGTCAAAACGCCGTTGGTGTCTTTTTGATCCAGGCAATGCCAAAAAGGCGAAGCAAAGGTCAAATTCAGATTAGGAGGTGGGGAGTTACTCAGGTCAATGTGGAACTTGTGAGCCTCGAAAAGAGTACAAAGGACAAGTAATTACCTTCATCTCCCAACTCCCTGACAGACATTGCATTTATGGAGAAAAAAAATCTCCCCGATTAAAACACACCGAGTTTTTGACGAATCAATGTTTGCCTGCCCATGCGAGTACATCGAACTTCACGGGAAGAGAAGACAAGGCAAGGTGGAACCCTTAGATTCTGTCTGTGGATTCGCAGACCAACACTTTGATGTGTGTGTGTGTGTGTTTTCACACAGAGTTGGATCTTTATCCAAACACAGAATTAGTGGCATTTCGTGCAGCATCGTGAAAAATTTGTAATCAAAGCATAAATTGACACGTTGACAGCCCCTACGTTATTAATCAGACGGCGGAATGAGTAAGCACGTTTTTGCCACATTTGCGTGCATATGCCGTGACCTTGTGACCGCCAGTCGAATTGTCACGTCAGCGCCGTATTTTTGTTTTACTTTTCATCTGCTTGCATCCAATTGGCTGCTTGACATTTATGCATAAATGGGCACTCTCATGCAAGGTCTTCAGTTTTTTTTTCAACTTTGTTTTGTTCAGTATGTCAGCTGATGGCTCGTCCACGTCTACCGGTACGTCCATTAACCAACTAACGCGCGATGACAATCAGATGGTCGCTGACCCTGGCACGAGCAGCAGGAACAACGTCAACTTAAATACACCGACGTTTAATATCATCCACCAGCAGGTCACCAACTTATTATACTTCTCACTTCTACTCGATATTTATTCTCCTACTTACCCATACATTTCTGGTCACCTTTTTCAATGATCCATTTATTTGATGAGTGTTTGTTTGTTCTTCCCATCTAATATTCACTTCCAACCTCACTGTTTCAGATACCGGGTACCACAACACCTGACAAGAAGTTGTCAGCAACACAGATTTTGGAGAGGACTTCGCTGAAGGTGATAAGCGTTAGCACGTTTAGTGACTATCGTCACTGTCTTTGTTGTACAATTTGAAAAAATTCTACATACTTTTTTTTTCCGATTTCAGAACCGCCGAGACATGTCAGAGGAGCAGGCAAAGCGGGTGGGTGATTCTGACAATGGCAGTGCTGGCGTTGAATGCACTGACTTTTATGTGTCCAGTTTATTGACTCCCCTCTTTTCTTGACTCCTTCAGCGAGAATTTTGGAAATCCGTCAAGCCGATTCCACTGCCCAATTTTGACTAGTGAGAGAAGATGGGACGTAGACCGAACTGTTTCTATGCTGGTAGTACTTGGTCAGACCAAATGGACTTCTTCCAGCCAAGTGTGGAGGGCTTTCAGTTTTTACAAATAAATTACTCCTTGGATATGGATGTCTTGTCTACTTTGTCAGACTTTCGAAGTGATTCCTCGTCAATTTTGACGGTTAAGCCTTGAGTAGGTGGAACAGCACTTCCGCAATATCGCCTCCCACTTGATACATAAGCGGACTTTTGTCTCGGATTGAGCGAGATTATGTGTTCAATAGGGACCGCGGTCCTCATTCCCATTCGTTTGCGTCGAAGTCAACTACCTTAGGCTAAGTGTTTGATCCTGACATGTGGAGGCACTCGTGAGACCCATCCCAATAATCACGGTTGTCTTGGTCTAGTCACCTTCTAAGGCCCACTGTTCCCTAAGACGGCCTAGTCGGTATGAGTTTGATTTATCCCAGCAGAATCACTTGGTCCTTCTCCTAAGGGTCTACCGACCTGGAGGTCGACAGGATGAAGGAAGAGGAGTGACTCGTTTTGAGAGCATGGAAACAACATCCATGAGGAGATGCTGGGTTCGCGATTTACAGATTGGTTGATAGTGCTCAACACGTAACAGTTGATTGCCTAGCAAACCGGTAAATGAATCTCATGGCGATAATTGGAGTTGGGTGGGAGCTTCTCGATTTCTGGGCTTGTCTTCAACTTTGTCAGGAATTTACATTTCGTAGCGCATTTTGAAGTGGTTTAGATCATCACGCTCGACTGCACTGAGGCTTGGTCAGCTAAATGCAATTTGGAGTAGTGGGATGGACAAAACTCCCCTGCCCAACTGGCGGACTTCTTGTGACTTTTTGCCAAGTTATAACCATTCCGCCCGTCTCTTTGGTAATTGCCGTTATGCACATTAAGCCTTTTGAAAGACTTTGCTCATTTTTTTAAGATGTATTCGGCGCCATTGTTTTGTCGTCTATTCAAAGTTGGAGTGGGTGCCTTCGGGACCAGGCTGCTCTGTAGACAAGCAATTGTTGAAAATGCCTCGGCCCACTCGGCACTTTCCATGCGTAGTCATTTGTTACTTTGTTTTAGCTCGTTTTGTTTCGTTAAATGTCACCGCGGGTCTTTCAGTCTTTGGAAGCTTAACATCCGCCATTGGTTTTTCACCCGCCCTTCCAAGCATAATGTATCTCCCATTGCAGGACTCCAACTCTGAGATCACTGTTGGTGAGTTTTGCGAGTAAGTTATCGCCAAATGTACAGCCGCCATTATTCGTGCAACAGTAAGGAAACCAACATTCTTGGAGCATTACTTTACCCGATAACCAGGATCTTCAAAACAGGACAGCCGATTTTCTTTCGCACTTTTTTCTCCGATTTTCCGTCATTTCTGCCAATCCTGTTAGCAAATATCTGCGTGGAGGAGGGAACGAGAAGCAGAATGTTGGTGTCTCGGTATCATGGGCAGTTCAAATCCCTTAGTCGTTGCTTTCGTTCACCTGTGCGTCAGGATCTAACGCATGGATAGTGTTTGCTAGTATGAAAATGCATAACACTGGCATAACAGGTGGATGAACTCAGGCGTCTCTACCTCCACCCTGGATATTGCAAACCACGTTGGCACAGTTGACTGATCTACAGCTGTCGTATTAACAGTGCTGAAACATGGCTGACTCCCTCCCTCCGCTGTTTTGATCCGCCAACCTATCGAGGTGGATAATACTCACGTGTACTTATCTGTCTTCATTATCTACGATTCGGATGTTGGTGGTACTGGGATTCTGCAGTTACTGGTAAGATCATCGCTCTATCATCGCGATTTTCAGCCCTAAACAATCATAATAAATTGATGAAATTGTGTGAATGGAGAGGATTGCAGGATTCTCCACACCTGCCTTCGTGGGATGAGAGATTTTCTGTATCTAAGCCAGGCTAACTGATTGAACCGATGATCCAGGTAGGCGCCACTTGGCGAATACTTACAAACGATGATAGCGGCGTGTGTGAGGTGAAACAATTAATAATGTTCAATATCTCGCCCACGCCGTGACGGAGGTGGTAGGCAGAGGAAAGGGTACACAAGTGATATCAAGAATGACCTAGTCGAAAGGAAATAGGAAGCGGTCTCATCGGTTTACTTCAGCCTAGCTGCGGGAATTTGAAGAACATTTGGAAGTGCGCTCTACGCGAAATAATACGACGCATTTCGCTTGCAGATGATCCATACCGAGGGATCTCCACCTCACTGCGGATGTATCCCAGTAGGTTGTCTGTAGGGGTTGAGAGTCTGTGGAGGTAAGCTCAAACATATAATCATCTAATAGGGTTGGTGAGAAGGGTACATGAATTTCAGACAGCTGTGTTGCTTCGGGATTGAAAGTCGCCTTAGTCGCATGACGGACGTGTCCAGGGTAACAGCTCCGTATTCCTTTGCCAAGATCGAGCAGACCATGTTGTCCCTTAGCATCAGCATCTGCCTATTCTTATTTACTGGTGGATGGTGGTCCATGCGTCCGTTGAATTTTCATGCATTTTTTTCACAATTTTTAGTTAAAATATACATCAGTTGCTGTCATGCTTCAACCAAACATGCCTACTGACAATGGAAATAAAATTGTTGCAAGATGTGGTTTTTTTCTCGATAATTATCTCCTTTGAATCCCTTTTGGGAGTTGCATAAGTGGGATTCCTAGCTTGAGATCTCCATTCTCAAAACGCTCACAAATTGCCAAAATCGCACACATTGACTAAATAGCGTGATCATTTTCTTCGCAATTAATTAAAATAGTGGTAGCATTCTGAACCACACATTATAGGTTGGCAAACTTTTATGATCCATCAATTCTTATCTTTAGACTCGATTTAGCGATGTTCCAGAGATCATGATGAAAGTTCGGAGATGAGTCACCGCAGTTGTTTAAAGGTCATACTCTTACCCACCCCTCCTCATTTGCGTCCTAAGTCATGTTTTCAAGCTAAGCCATCTGGACTCTGACCCCACTGTCATCTTATCAACTATAGCTTTGCCGAGGTCCCCTGATATTCGGCGTGTTTCCACGGCCTGGGTTGGGATTTAGGATTTAACAACGTTTGAGGTGGGAGGGTAGGAGCGGATGCATGACGTACCTCAACATTTGCCTGTTTTGTAACCAAGGCATACCCAATTTCATCGACTATGCTTTGCTAACAACCTGAATATGCGATAAGTATTGAAGCTAGACTACCAGCTGCATTGTTGGCTGTATGAGTAGGTCCGTGTTGGAAGCGTGTGCCCAAGGCAGATGGCCTCCCTGTCCTCCGGGCAGTCGGCTTAACAATCACGCTCTGTGAGTCATCTCAGTACCACTGCTAGCATTGAGGTCAAGGCTTCGGTTAATCAAAGCCTACCACCTCCAAACTAAAACATGAGTTACGGATTTCTCACCTAGCCGAATGTCACGTGTGTGATAGACTGTCACTTAGTCAGCCCTCTGTCAATCTGCCTGAAATTCCAGCATACAGAATGAAGGAATAAGCAAAGATAAATACTTTTCAGACGTTGCATTTGTTTGGTGAGAAAGTTTATTCAATTGTAGATGCATTTTGTCGCAACACATTGCTGTCAGAGGCTAGGTGCCCGTTAAATATATGCATTACGAAGCATTAAGAGACATGCATTAGCCCTCGGTACGGCTGGGTGCAATCCTCTGTGCTCTACGCCACTTTTACTTAGATTTCAAAGTGTCCACCGGTATACCACGTCAGTTATGTCTAATTGGTGTCGGTTTTATGAACCAGGCCTCAGTAGACTTCAAACATTCCAAAGTTCTTTGTTAATCCACTTCACCATTTGAGGGGGAGAGGGGGAGAAAGAAGACATTTTAGTAATGCTTCACATCCAAATTGACGAAATGAATGGTTAACACCTATATTAAGCAGAAACAGTATCGTGAACATCCAATTATATAGAGGCGTCCATCTAAAATGCGACAATATGCTATCGCTTCGTGTCCATTGCCCATTTCGTTAAGCTAGTTATATTCCTAAGTGAGAAATCAAAACACCCGTCTTCCCATCTTTATGTTGAATTACTCTGTCTTGTCAAAAGTCAACAACGAAAGTAAAGTCTTGCACATGGAGGTATTAAAGATCTGCCTTCCATTGTCTCTTACCTCATTCGTCGTTTGAAGTGGACGAGGGATATTTTGGAGTAGGTATTCACTCGCAACTGGCCAATATCTCTAATGAAATACTTCCTTGCACATTTAGGTGGGTATGTGTGTGTATGTACAACATAATGTGGAAATAGTGTGGATTGGGCCTTTCGACACATTTGCTCTCTGCTTTAGATTGGAGAACTCTGGTGTTTCTAATGTTGAGTGTCTGCATCTAATGCTCTTGCTAATACCCGGCACTCCAACACTTCATGAGGAATTGGTCTCACATGCAAGCTGGCCCGCACAGAGGTCAGGTCTCACGCCCAGGACAGCTCAAATTCAATTCATCCGGTTTAGTGATTCTGTTGAATATTCGTCTTCTCTTCTCCAGAAGTAGTCAGCTTTGCATGTTTGTCGCTCCATTCTGACGCTAAATCGGTTTGAATGCAAAAGGACAAAGTTGAAGTAAACGAGTCAAAATAAGGGGAAGAATGCATGGAGCTTCCTTCAAGCATGGAACAGTATGGAATTAAGGCAAAGATACGGAACTTCACGCGTTAAGTGATGCATTGGATGGTGGCTTTGACGGTGCAGTTTGTCCACGATCGTGGTCGGTGGTGCTGGATAGTGAATGAATACGAAGAAAGAAGAGGAAATGACGCCCTCTTGCTCAATAAGTGACAGTACCAGGACTAATATTCGTTGAATACCTATGGGTGACGCACGCTTGGTAACTTTTTCCATGCGTTTTCATCAAAATTGCAAATGAAGTCAACTATTTGTTGTATGGTGGATTACAGACGCCTTGGCTGTCACAATCTCCACGCTGAACGTCTTTAACAGCGGTGCGACCGGTAACGAAACAGGCGAGTTGTAGTGGTGTAAACGTTAGTCAAAGCCAAAAGATTAAAACGTATGTCAGAGGTCATTCCTTTGCAGGCCGTTATTCCTACTTTTGTGGCCTAGACCACAGGCATTAAATATCGAGAAGTGGCTATTGGCAACACTGATTGCGCCCCTCATTTTGATTTTCATATTCATTTTACAGTCATAGCTGCCTATTTGATCTCAGCAACTTGACCCAATGCCATTAGTGCCTTTTTGATCCAAGCAAAACCAAAAAGGCGAAACAAAGATCAAATTCAGACTAGGAGGTGAGGGGTAACTCAGGTTAGTGGGAAACTTACGGGCCTCTAATAGAACACAAATGGCAAATAGTTGCCTTTAACTCTCAACTCCTTGGAAGATATTGCACGTTGGGATAAAAAGGAATGTCCTTTCGATTGTATTTATGACTTATCTGGCAAGTCGATGTTTGCCTGCCCATGCGAGTAGGTCGAGGACATCACCTCTAGCCTCCTCAGGCTGTAATTAATCTTCACTGAAATAGAAGACGAGACAGAACTCTTCGAACTTGGCCGTGAATAGCCACACTGACACCTTCGGTGTATGTGTGTGCCTTCACACAGAGTTAAATAAAGATCCCACCGTGCCTCATTTTTCGCGTGAGGTGGTAGACAAAGACAGACCTTGTCTCAAGAGAATCAGATGCAAGCCCATAAGCCTTCTTTTACCCATCTATGACAATTTGAAGCCTCCTTCACACAAAATAGAAAGTCACATTTCGCTTGCAGGCGAAATATAGAGAGAGACTGCTTGTCTCAATCGCAATGTGCTCAAAGTTAACAGGATTGTGTAGGTTGTTTGTGAGTGTTGAGGGATTGTAAAGGCAACTCCCACCATTTAATTATCTCAAAGAATAGGGGGTGGTGAGGGGGGTACACGAATTTCCCGACAGCAGTGATGCCTCAGATTTGATGATCACCTCAATCACGCAATGAGCACATTTTCGTGCAGGCCATATCCCCTCCACCAAGATCAAAACAAGTCAGTATTTCTTTTCTCAACATTGTCAGTATCTACTTACATCTTACTTGGCAGTGGAAAATGACCCTTTGTGCTCAATAAATTGTTTGTATATTTCCTCTTGATTTTTGGTTAGAAGAAATAACCGGTGAGGTCATGACTCATTTAAACATGCCCTCCAGGAATGAGAATGAAGTTGTTACAAGACCTGTTTTTCAAAGTAATCATCCCCCCACTGTGCCTCTTGGGAGTTGATTAAATAAAATTCCTAGCATAATACCGCTGTGTCCAGTCACTTTTTCACACCCTCGGAAAGCGCCTAAATTACCGATTTTCTCAAAATAATGACATAGCATGATCACTTCTGTGCCACTCTTCTAAAACAACAGTAGTATCTGCCCCTCATCTGTTGGGTTGTCAGAATTCATAACTTATCCAATCATATTTTTTGGACTTGATCTAGCCATGTGCTAGAAAACATCATGCAAAGGTCAGGGATGAGCCACCACGTCCGTTGAAAGGTCCCGTGCCTACTTATTCATCCTCATTTGCGTCTTGTGTCCGGTTTTTAAGCCAAGACAATCTGATCCTGACTCAAAGCACACACTGCTGTCGCCCTATTCGTTGTTGTGTTGCCTAGGCCCCCTGATATTTAATTTATTTCTGCTTCCTGGGTTGGTGCTCAAAATCTACTAGTATTTGACCAAGGGGAGTAGGAGTGAATATATGGTGGATTGCAGAATTGCTCTGTCTTGTGTCCGACATGCACTTCTAATTTTATCTACCATTCATTGTATCAAGTTGACCTTAGACGACCAGGTGGATGGATGGCTTGACGTTTGAATGGGTGAGGAGGTCAGCTTTGGGTGAATGAGCACAAGACAGATGGCTGTCCTGTCCTGTAGGCGGTCAGCCTAACAGTCGGGTTCGACGATTTATCTCTGCACCTCTGCTGGTATTGCGGTTATGAGCTTAGGTAACTAAAGCATAACGTTGCCAAACAAATATCTGGCTGTCGCTTGCTCACCTAGCTGGATGTCACGTGTGCGGTGAAATTTAGCTGAGCCAAGCCTGTTCCAAACGGTCTAAAATGTTCATAGAGATGAATGAAATAGCCGATGTTAAACGCCCTCTCTTTAAGGCCTAATTTACTTAAAAAGAAAGTTTGTACATTTTTCAATGTAACTCACTGAAAAGCCTTGCTAGTAGAGGTGGGTCTCCGTCAAATGCATGCATTAGAAGGCACTGAGGGACATTCATTAATCCTTCAGTACGCTAGTGTGTACTTCTCTGTGCTCCTCACCACCTTTCCTTCGACCTCGAGATGTCTGGATGGCTCACCGTGTCGATAGCGCCCCATGAGCGTCTGCTTTAGGAGACAGGTTTAATTGGAGTCCGCGTTTTGAAAGGTCTTCACTTAACTGCCATGCCATTTGAGGAGAAGGGGATGCGGCTTCCAGTTGTTGACACCTGTATTAAAGTGAAGGCGAAACCATGAGCATTAAATTACATCGCGGAATTCACCTAGAATTCGACAACATGCTCTCACTTAAAGTCAATTCTTTGTCTGTGTTGAACCGTTTGAGCTCTAAAGTAAGGGGTGTTGTGTCATAGAATTGGCATTTTCCTCTTTTATGCAAGTCTTTATACGCTTAGACTGCGGGGATGGTAAAATCAAATGGGTAAGATGATGTGAAAGTAGGGGGCGAGGAGCGGAGATGAGAGGAAAGGGAGAAACGCCGGTGAGTGTAAACCCCAGCAATTACAATCAATTCCTTTGCCAATACGTGGCCCGACAAACCCAAATGCAGAGCTGGGCACCCATGCAAGCCAACCCGCACAGAGATCAGGTCCAACACTCACGACAGCACATTTTAGCACATCCAGTTTCGTGATCCCAGAAGATTCGTCTTTTCTTCTCTGAGGGTGGTCATCTTTGCATGTGTCTCTCAATTCCAGCTTTATGTTAGCCCTGACAGAGAAGGAGAAAGTGGTAACAAATGAGGCAGAAGAGGAAGGAGAGCGTGAAGAAGACCCATTTTACGTAAAGAAGGATATCAAAAACATCTCGCTCCTTTCTTTGTAGAGAGTCAGTACAACACACCCAAATTTGATGAACATTCACTCAAATGCGGCAACTTGATTCCAGCCACTGCTGGCCAAATGTCGGGATGTTTCATCAAGTTATGAGAAGCACAGACTGATTGGGTCTAATGTCACGACACCGCTTTAATCACATAGTGATCGCCACACAAACCCATAGATCTAACAAATTCGTCTAAATTGCGCTGGCCAGCAAACCACTCTCAACTCTACTGATGAGTTATCATGAATGAAAGTGGAAATACCAAGACATTTGAATGCGCAGTCATCAACTAATTGTTCTCTCACACCATTCTAGGTATTTCGCATGTGATCCCTCTGATCTGTACCTACTTCACTCATTTGGCAAAGGTATAGTATGTGCAGCAGTTCTTTTAAATTTATCTAATAGGGAAGAACACATATCTATCAAAACATAAGACGCGACATCTGAAGGCCTTGACACGAACTAAGTATGGTGACATAACTAGGGATGTGCCCATGACCACAATCAGGGAAATTGGAAGGCATAAGATATTCGGTGAGCTTGCAAACCGGCCCCTACAAAGTACAAGTTTGGCATGAAGAGTAAGTCCAGTCAATTCAATTGCTTTCGCCATTCCCAGAGATTTGGCTTTGCTGCTCCGATTTTGGTCAGTTCTTTTCAAGTCGGCCCCATTTAAAAGGAGATGGTAGACTGCAGAATGGCAGAAAAGGGAAGGGAGGAGGTTAATTAAAACAAGCATAAAGTAGGAGAGGAAGGCTGATGGGGAACATACTTTAGGAATACGAGTACTTTGCTTCTACTGCATACCCATATTCAATTCCATATTTCCTCCACAACTATGTTGCAACTGCTCGCTGGTTTTCGTTCTCCGTGATATGCTAGTGAACGCGTTGATCAGTGAATGATGCTTATGAAGCATCTTCTTATATAGACTTGCGTTTTGTTACCTTGAACGTAATTTGCCTAGGCTTGAGAGGAAAGCGAATTGTCAGGAGTGGAGATGATGCATTATTATTGCAGTAATTTGGATAGATGCGCTTTTCTCGTCCGCTTCGCTGCCATTATTGACCCAGTTTGTTCTTTATTCATTGCCACTTCAACCAACATTCGTGCAAGAAGCAGCTAGGTACTTGAGGCAGAGCATTTACTTCAACCATGCATAGAGCATCACCAGACAGTGGCCATGCTCTGTCCAACCTCGTATAGTACAAATTAACTGGTTCTGTATGTGTAGAAGTAGAGATTTAGCATACTTGGATAAATCCTTCACCAAACAATTAGAGTAGAATAATCAGGCCTTATAACTCTAAGACTTGGAGAAGGGGGCATTGTCAAATGGATAACAGCCTGTTCCACAGACACAACATGAATTCATCCCTCGTACCCACCTGGCATACACTGCACTGGCCAGATGTAAGGCATATTCTACCCGCCTCTGTAGCACTGCCCCACCACGTTAGTGACACCTTATTTTCCACACCAGTAATCGTCTAAGCCTTGAATTTTATGTGAATCACGCATTATATGTGAATGGAAATTTGGACTAATTCCCAAATGTTTTTTCATTCCATGCAAGCGGACCTGCAAAGGTGTCAAGCCCTACACTCAGAGCAGCCCAATTTAGCCCGTCCAGTTTCGTGATCTCCAAAGATTTATCTTTCCTTCTCTGAAGTGATTAGATTTGCCTGATTGTCTCTCAATACTAGCTTTATATTGGCGAATGAGGCAGAATAAGGAAAAGCAAGTGTTAAAGATCCTTTCAACATAAAGAAGGATGGCCAAAAAACCATCTCACCCCTTTCTTTGTAGAGACTCACCTCCATTGACATCTCATTCAAGAGCCTGCTGTGAGTGCTCGCTTATGGACGGTGCTCATGTACTCTTAGTTGACACGTCAATCAATGTGTGTTTCCGTGAGGCCACCTCCCTCTGTGAAAGTGTATTGCATCAATTGTGAGGTGTTTCTCTGGCATTCAGTAAGGAGTCGGAGTTTCGAAGGTGTTGGTCATATTGTTGAAATGCAGTAGGGATGCACGTCCAATTGGTATGCACACTAGTTGGTGCAGTTGTTGTCATTACCAATGCTGAACGCGCGTTAACACGAGTAGAGAATCGGCGATTGCGTAAATGAGGGTGTTATGAATGGAGGTGGATTTATTTAAAACAACTAAACCGATGGTAACATTTGAGGGAGGCGTAGAGGTGGTGAAAAATAGAGTGTGTTGACGGATGTGTAGATGCACATTGCAGCCTGTTTCTCGACAAAACAGAAAGCGTGATGGTACTTATTGTTAGCCATTTCTGGACAATAAATTGCCCTGCCATAAATTGTTTCTGAATGCGATTTCAAATTAAGGATTGGTTTTAGAAACTTCTACTCGGAAAATCCTCGCCCTATAATTGGACCCTGCAAAACCATCGATGACATCAAATCAAATAGGTGGTTGGGTAAATTACTAAATAGTACTCTAAAAGTAAATTGTATCTATTGCCAAAGGATGACAACAGAGAGAACATGATTTTGTCGACGATTATTCCTCACTCAACGGGATAAGGGAAAACTGAGGAAAGCAGGTTGGTTAATGCTGAAAATTGATGACCAGGTGAATGGATGACTGGGTGGATGAGCTAAGCTGAATTGGATTGTTTTCCAGGTGGTGGTCAGCTCAAAATCAGGTCCGATGAGTCACCTCATGACTGCTGCTTGTTTTGAGGTCATGATTTTGGATGACCAAAGCCTAACACCCATGTCCTAAAACATGTCTATCGACTTTACACCCAACCAAATGCCACGAGTGTGAAAATCTTTTACCGGACCATTCTCCACTTTAAATCCTCCAAGTTAATACCGCAAAAAATTGGCACTGCAAAATGCCTTTGCTGTGGAATCACAACTGTTTGGCGAGAAACTGCTGCAGTTTTAGATGTGTCTCACCACAATGCCTTGCTTTCGAAGCATTGACTCTGTCATATTCCTCCAGCTTTGAAAGTGTCTACCTTCTGTATTCACAACTGGATGCTTAGGATATATCGTGTTGTTTACAGCCGATGGGCGACTACCGCAGAGTCTAAGCCTAATTGGGCTCCATGTATCCCGAAATTTCACAAACGGTCCAACGGTTGGGGAGGACAGGGAGGATGCGATAGCATTACCTATCAGTAGGAAAAAAACTTTCGGGAAAGCTTAACAACCAAAGCAATAGATCAGCCCGTTTAAACCTATGCAAAGCGGAACGTGAAAATCATGGAAAAAATTAGGGTGGAGTGTCTTAAAACCCTTGACATGAAACAAAAGCTTAAAAACTACCAAATTCGGGTTCTTGGCTTTGTGGCGATTTAATGACTGACCTCGCCAATTGTGAGGAGAGGCGTCCTTGATGCTTCGACGCTGCATTCTCACACGATTCAGTAGTAGTACTCCCTTCTTAAACACCCGTTACCTTAATTTCTGGAAGATGCAAAGTGTGTGCAATTAAGCGTGCAAACAGATTTGTGGCATGTTTGGCAGTGCCAACTGTTCAATCGCCACTTGCTCTATTCTGAACCTAACCATCTTCAATGGACACGCGTGCTTGCGCGTCACTACAACGTCAAAAGCTGAACTCAACAAAACACACAGCCAATCTTGGTACAGATTTTCTAAATGACAGAGGTTAAGAAGGACCACCGAGTCAATAGGAGCCAGTTAATACAATCACTCTTTTCCATTTGTGGGTCGAAATCATCCATGTCCAATTGCCTCCCTAATTTTATCCACCAAAGTCGGTATCGGCACAACCTGGTTTGAAAGAGGGGCAGGAGTAAGAGGATAAAGGAAGGAAAGGTGTAAGGGTATGGGAGGTAAAACAAGGTGGCAATTAAACAAAAAAGTACTCACTGCTTGAAGAACTGACTTCACCCACTTACTCTTCTCTGAGGTGAGCAGAGAACCGAGCTTCTACAAAAACAGATAGTCAGGAGAAAATGTAGAGAAAATCGGCCAACCATGCATAAATCCACCACTTCAACGGTTGCATACGTACCCTATCATCCACGTTTGAATTATTTGTGACCTGAAAGTTTGGAAGATTACATTCACACTGAGGCATTTTGGTGCGATATATAAAAATAAACGAAGGAACAGAGAAAACTTGCATAGTCAAAAATAGCATTGACAGCATTGGAAACCTCCCTAGCACTAGCTGGTTTTGGGGCCTCTTTCAATCTTGCAGAGCAAGAAGAACATTTACCCTAAATTGGACGAGTTATTGCAGTCTTCACCCTACAAGCGAAAGACAACATACCTCTTTGTGAAATGTATCCGAAGTATCAGTAGTTTGGTATACAGCAGGCATCTGGAAGGAAACGAGGAATTGTTTCAAATTTAGCCCAATGGGAAATCAAATAGCAGAAATTTCAAAATGCAAAATGTCCTTACTAGTCCGGTGGAATAGCCGGGGAGTGCTTCATTTAGAGTCACCTGAAGTGGTAAGAACAAATAAATTTGCTGCCAATGATAAATCATAATTCATTGCCGTTATAATTGAAGTCAGCCTAAGTTAGATAAACATAAATACAGCCTTACAAGCCTCGAATTCACCTTTTCCTTGCCACTAGTCCGATCTGGGCTGTTGTCGTTACCATAAAACCTGCGCTGAAGCTGATTGAGCATTCTATTTTTGCGGTATGGAGGAAGTGTGCCTTCCTCTCCACTTATGGCACCTGTTGACTGGCTGTCATCAGAAGAAGTAGTCTGCAGTTGATTGGCCAAATTACAGTGACAATTTGAATGTACCTCGTCATCGTTGCTACTATCCTCATCCGAGTCGCCGTAATTTGCAGCAAACCTGGTCTGAGGGATTGACCGAATTCCAGTGACGAAAAGCAATGCAAGTAGGAAATGAGAAAGTGGAATTAATTGGAGCAGATATAAAAAAGAAAACGCAGCATTTTGTCTTTAATGCTCTTTTCCTTCATGAGCAAAACTAATCTCGCCTAATATTAGTTTAGGAGGAAGAAAACGGAATAGCAGCAAATGGACCATTCAGTTGAAAAGGCTTTTTTCTTGATATAGCATACAGGAGTCCCTCAATGTACAGATGAACTCTTTCTGGACTATCGTAAGAGAAACGAATTTGCTCACTCTTTGCAATGAGCATTTGAAGGCAACGTACCAATTTTGGTGGACGTTTCAAGCTTGAAGTGCTTGAGACAGTGCTGGTGAAGCGTCTCTCCCTAGACTGGGGTATCACTCTCACAGTGGAATTTGTATCGGACATCTAAAACAAAAAACACTAATATTATAAAATACTCTTACTGATCTGAGGGAAAATTACACTTCTGCCCTCACTATCTACCCCCCAAATAAGCACTATAACTTACAACCTCATAAAAATGCGCTATAAAGTAATCATTCCATTGACATCATCCCTCTGCTGTTAGAGAATCAAAAGGATTTGCGAAAGAGAATTGACTTAACAGAATGTGAGTGAGTGCTTGCAAATGACAAAATGCCCGTCGTTTGACGATGGACTGCGCTAAGTGGATTTGACATGGTCTAGCAGGAAGGTGAGACAAATCTTCTAATGGATCTGCCTAAGCCACGGGGATCGACATTGAAGATTGCTGACTTACGTATGCTTGATGATATCGAGCGAGCACCTGAATGAACTCCTCAAGGCTCTCGTTGGCGCTGCTCCACGCCATTTCAATCCGGCAGTAGTATGATGGTGCACTGATCGCTTACTTCAACTGGGCGCCTGTGGCAAGAACTTAAACACAACCAGTGCTAATATGCAAACCTGAAAAATAATGTAACCAGAAAATGTCAACTTAAACAAAATGCACTTGTATTTATTACTTTACAGCTATAAAGTGAATCACCAAATGATAACAAAACTTGATATTTCTGAGAACTCCACTTTTTACTTTATTTCACTTCAGCATTATAAGTCCCCAGCTTAAAGTATCACAAATTGTTTGTTGAAGCATTACTACCCTTTCCCGAATCTGTAAAAATGGCCAGAATATAATACTGATGTCAGAAAGACTGAGGTGCTCATAGCATGGTCCAGCCACCACGGTGTCAAGTGGGAATACAAGCTGCGGGACTCGAGTGGCCATTAAACCAAACGCAGGGCTTAACAAACAATGAAAATGTTGCACTGTCCGCATCGTCCTGAGTTGTGTTGAATTTGAGAGCCTGAGTATTATGGAAGAAATCACCGCTAATTGATGTGCAGATGATTTGACGGGAGGACAACACTTGAGGACTAGAATGCACTAGTGGTACAACGCTCATCCCACTTGAACAACGCATCTCTCTTCTCTTCAGCACTGTCCATGGCGCACACCCTTGTCACCTCTTTGCGTCACGCATCACAACGTAGTCTGTGCCGTCAGAGTCACGGGAGGAGAAGAAATGCCACTCATTAGAGTTTCTTGCATGCGATAGGTCATTTGAGTCAATGCAACTGATGAGTCTCCGTAATATCACTCTGTCTGGATGTTTGCTCTATTTATGAACTGCGTTGTATAATGACCAGTCAATGCTTTCTTATAGCTGAGCAGCTGAGCATCTGCCGCCAACGAATGTGGTGCGTCTGGAGACTGACTACTTTGATTTAGCTAAGTAAAGAGTGCAGCAGCACTTTTCTGATTACCACTGCTCTCGAAGATTGAAACCTGGAAGTGTAGAGAGTTGCGTAAGCAGGGCTCTTGCCTGTATTGTGGTGCGGATGTTAGCGTGGTGGTATGAGGTGGTGCTCGTGTAAATTCCATGCTCCCATCTTGCAAGTCTTCCTGTAGTCGGCGTGTAGGCAGGTTTGTGCAGCATTGCGTGCAGGGCTGAGTGGAGTGAAAGAAGCAGGAGCCCATGATCTGCTTAAGCCGCTTGAGTGCCACAATTTGTGCTAACATCAGCAAGCAAAATTGCCCTGAAAGGGAAACGATCACACTTTTTTAGTGGTGCCTTAGAAGGAATTTACTGGACACTCACAGCAGTGGGCCTGGTGAAACCAAGTCAAGTGCCAACATTGTGCTTAAAACTAATGAGGTAGTTCCTGAAGAACGGTTTGCAGCATTACCATTTGGAAACTGTGAAAGTAAGTGAGGGGAGAAATGGGGTGTTTCGACATGACTTGCCATGAACATGGTGGGCAAGAGTAAATTTGCAGAGAAGAATATGAAGCAAGAAGGATGAAACTGATGGCACATATGATATAGCTGACCATCGTGTGTTAGGTGAATTTTCTCTGGATTGCACGTGTTCTCCACGTTGGCAAGCGTTTCTGTAGAGAGTGGGCGTGAGGCCAAGTGCACTACGTCCACCCACTCCGCCATCACGCTATGAAAAATAGCATTGGAGGCCAAGCCTGGTGCAGACGTGGGTGTACAATGAAATGGGGTCAGTGTGCCATGATGTCTTGGCGAGTAAATTTGATGCTAGTAAAATCTAAATGCAGCTCCCAAGTGTGTTTGAACACATTCTGTATGCCATGAACTAGCATCTTCCTAAGTCATTCAAGTCAGTTGTCTTGCACATGCAAAAGCAGTTGGTATAACTGCGAAGGTGACTAAAGGAGTTACATTTGTCATTGAGAGATTAGCTGCGTTGGCAAATGGACGTGGAGGTGGGTAGGTGGGTGGGTTAGAAGGAATGAATATGGTTAATTGGAAGGAACAAACCTGCCTCTCGTAGTTGAGTAAAATGTGCCACCTCATCACCAAATGCCATCTTTTGTCATATATTTTGTTGAAGCGGTTATCTTAATGATTAAAATTCTCAAGGCGAATAGATGAATTGAGGTAGGATAGACGTAGACAGTACAAGGCTGCGCAGTGAAGACCAAGCTGCGTTGGCAAATACCAAAGCGCTTAGTGAAGCAACTGATTCAAAAGAGCTTCTTCCAATCATCAATTCATTCCA
The DNA here is from genome assembly GCF_000524195.1 of Echinococcus granulosus. Lineage (NCBI taxonomy): Eukaryota > Metazoa > Platyhelminthes > Cestoda > Cyclophyllidea > Taeniidae > Echinococcus > Echinococcus granulosus. Next base: position 313,173 of record NW_020170472.1, read on the forward strand.
CCATGTGCTGCATCTTTGGCATTGCACTTTCCAAACCACTGATATGATGTGCCAAGTCCAATTTGCTCCGCAATAATAACAACGCTCAATGGAGCTAAATTTTCTTTGCAGTTCTGACCTGTGTGTGCAAGAAAGCGGCATCACATTTGTGTCAAATGGAGCGTGAGAAGGGCTCCAACGAAATTTGCCAGATGGAAAGGAGACTAGTATAAATGCACAGTAGACATCTGCCAAGACACAGAGAGAGATAATGTTGAAGATAATAGCGGTTGTGCTGTGTGTGCCATACTGCACGGGTATGTATCCACCCCCTCACTTGCACCTCCCCATTATTTGTTGTTTTCAGTTGTTCTCCATCAATTTTTGCATTCCTTCGTTAATGTATTGTTAATATGGGGCAGGAGTAACAAGACATACTTTTCATTGAGGCGAACACAGTCCAGAGCTGTGGGGCTCTCGGGTCGTTGGAACGCCATCAGGACGATCGAACACGATGAGTTTTTTGTTCCACGACCGGTGGGTAAGTTCACTAAGTCGGTGAAGCTTATATGTATTTTTTAAAATGGAATTAAGAGAAACTATGTCTAGTAGAATAATTTACTTATCGGAATATACCTTCGGATTGCAACGGAGTACTTTGGCTAATATAAACAGAGATTGAAGGGAAAGTGCTTACCTACACTACGATTTCGTTTAGACGGTGCGTGTTTCTAACAAAGAATCAGTGGGCAACTTGACGATTGAAGACGGCCATTGCATGGTCAATGGAACAATTTGGGGCAGTCCTTGCACAGAGGGGAACAGTATGTCTAATTTCACTCATTTATGCACATTTGGAACATCCTCTTTAGAATTTGAAGTAGATTACCATCATTTCCTAGCATAACTGATAAATGGGACCAGTCTGCCAGCCTTGCATTTTATCCACGCCATTT
>NW_020170472.1:314207-315478 GCF_000524195.1 Echinococcus granulosus
ATGATGTGGATTTTTAGCATGTTGATTAACTTTGAAGGGAATCTGTTCCTCCCACTGGCAGCAAAAGTCCTGCTGCAAAATCTGTGTTGCTTAGCTGCGATGTTATCTGTTTCCTTGAATGGGGAGGCGATGAGCTAAGTTGTGGGTTCCGTGAATTGAAATATTTGATGCTGCAAAATTCAAGGGGTCTCTACTGTGATAAGATAAATGCCACATAAGCAGGAGATATAAATTTGAATTCCTTTCTGCAAACAAATCATCGTCCAAATGCCACTCTTACTCTAAATTCAGATTTTAATTATAGACACAGCCAACATTACCGTAAAAGACGTGAGTTTGCAGAACAGGCTGGATATTTTCACGGATTGGGAATTCCACACTCCTGTTTCAACCACAGTGTTTGCGCCATACTGCAACTTCCCAAAACCTGATAAAGGTATCTAAGTAAATGTTTTTAGAAATCTTAACACCAGCTTCTAAGTCCTAATGTCATAATGCGTTTGATGACAGATGAAGTCGATGTGCAGACGTCATTTCCACTCTCTCACTTTGTCAAGGGCCAAGAGTCCTTTGAACTAGCTTTTGCAATTGGTGGAGCAGATAGCAATGGAACGGTAAATCAAATTCTTTATTTTTATTTGTCCTTGTGCTCGTACTCTTACAAACTGGCCTTTAACGGGAATAATCTCAAATGATTAAGATGTAAATGACGCACAATTATTTTATATAGACTCATTTTGGTGTGAACGGAGAGCGGGCCTGTGAATGGAGGGGACATAAACTCGTGCAAAACATCACCGATCTTTGCAGTGAGTACGACACAATCAAGATTAAGAAAGAGTTCTATGTATTTGTGGCTTTGTGAAAGGTGCATTTCAGCCAACTCATTTTGGAGTAAAATAAAATAAACCCATTTTCAAACACTTTGATGACCGAGTTTCCACCGCCCCTTTAGGACCACATTCCCATTTACGACACTTTGAAGCGTTTTTACTGAGCTTTCATTACTATTTTATTTTGCAGCTGACATGGAGATAAACAGAACTTCGGATTTGCGGGTTTTTCGCATAACTTTGCCTACAACATCCGATGAGCCATATGCCAGCTTCGGTTGGGGTCACTACAATTCATTTTTGACGGTGACCGTGGATTTTACCCAAAATGGTGAGTTGACGAATTACGCATTTGCAATTATGCCAACTGTAGTCAGAAACACAAATCAGTTCTTCTCTCTTGACCAACTCATATTGAGGGCTAACAACCTTGTCTGG
>NW_020170472.1:315578-319336 GCF_000524195.1 Echinococcus granulosus
ATTAATATTAAGAAGGCCGCACAGTAAGTTGTTCAAACAATTACAAAATAGGCAAGTGAAACTGATTGTTTCCTACTGTTGCCTTGTTTGACCTACGTTCATCACACAGGACCTGCGCTGGTGCACACCATCACGGGTAAGTTGAAAGTGGCGCACCCAATGATCTGAAATTAACGAACTCTCCTTACATGGCTGATTATGTATGTTGCATACACAAGTGCTTTCTTTCATGCATTTGTTTACGTAGAATGTGATTGTTCTAAGGTACAATCAAAAGTAGCGGGGGAAAGCTGGTTTACACTTAACTTGTACAACGACTGTTGTATTTGGCGCGACAGCTTTCATCAGTCTAGCAATATCTTCTTCAAAACCCCTTTTGTTCCTCACTCTCTGCGAATTTTAAGCACAGAATATTGAGTGAAGATGTTGCATTATGGAAGCAGTTGGAATGTCTGTGTTGAAATGCCTAATTGTGTGTTTCAGTGGTGCTGGAGTCAATGTTGGTGGTGACATTGCTGGCGATGTAGGAACCTAATGGACAAGTGAAGTGCATCGTTTGCAAGTACATGGAAACACATTCCAACTTTTCCCCTAACACACTTTTTAGCTTTCTTCCACCAGTAAATTTCCATCCCTTGTTTGGTTTAGCATTTTCTTATGCTCAATCTCTGTGCTGCTGAATAAATGAGACTATATTTACCTGGCATTCATACTTTCTCGAATTATTTTCATTTTAACAATTCCACATTGTAAATTAACTCATCCTGTATAAGAAAAAATTAATTCTACTTGGGTATTGAGAAGATAAATGCACGAGCGACTTCTGCCATCTTCGGGTGTGGTGATTTTTCTCCAGTTTGAAAGAGATTGAATTGTGCACCTGTTAGTACAAAATCAAGGGTAACAAGAGCTTAAGGACTGGTATACAGCGAAATGGGAGGATGGACCGCTGGCCGGTGGTTGGTAGTAGAAATTGTGGTTTCAGAAATGGATCGACGAATGAATGCATGGGAATGTGAAGATGTTCCGGAGGTGTTTATATGGTTGATCTGGCTGGTATGCCTCACGAAATGTCGCTGAAGTCGTAGTGTGGTAAATTGGCCTCTGCTTTACATATTATTTAGAATGCGTTGCACTATGCATGGTCAGATATATGGGTGGATAGATGGGTAAAAGTAAGGGAATGTGGTACTATAACAAGTGACTGACACGCAAGGTGCAAAGCTGGTGGGCTCGTTGCCATGAGGTGTTTGCTTTACAATTAATAGGATGGGCCGTGACTTGCCAACCTGTGTGCTTTGCTGTGATGATGTATTTGTAGATTGTACAAAGCCTTAAGGGTGTTTACTACATCACAGGCTTAACCTTGGTGATTGTGGACTTCCAAATCACCAGATTCGCCCTTTGGAATTATACGCCAAATGCTATGAGCCCGACTGAATTTCAGACAGCTAAATCAACAAAGTTTGCGGTAGTGCTTTTGCGAACTTTTGTTCATTTGGTTAGAGTTTGGGCTCACTTGTGTGTGATGGATGCTATTCAGAACTCAAGAGCAAATTCTACTAGCCCCAGATATCAGCTCTTCTCACAAATCCGTCCATTGTGTCCATTGCGAGGATTTTTAAGGGTAGTTACCTTGATTTGAAAGTGTAGCTAAAGAAACTAAGGGCATTTAATTACTTGCCATCAACATTGTGTTATCACCCCACGTACATCCTGCATTCCATTAGTCCATTGACAATTACCATGTGTGCCAACTATCTCACCTACTTTTGCTCTATATTGCACTTATTTTTACTAGATTACCTAAGTACACTTCTATTTGTATTTTAGCACAGGTATTCCGAAGGACCACGAAAGTGGATGCATCGAAGTGTCCATCATTTTGCATATTTCTCTCGTCGACATTTGTTCAGAAATTGCGAGATTGTACGCAAAATAAAGGAGGAAATAACTAAAAAATGGGAATTAGCTTAAGTTTATATTCACCCAAAACGCGTGGTTAACAGTGTAAGGATTAAGCGATTACTGTTGGAGAAAATAAGGTGTCACTGACGTAATGGAGCAGAAGGACTCAGGAGGGTGGAATATCCCTTGCATCTGGCCTGTGTCTGTGGAAGAAGCTCTTAGCCAGTTGGCAATGCCCCTTCTCCAATTCTTGGGGTTTTAATTCCTGATTATTCAACTCTAAACAATTGATGAAGGAACTGTCTACTAACTCTTACTCCAGGATATAGGGTCCGCTAATTTGCCGTCGAGAAGTTAATCACTTGCACCGTTCCGCAAATGGGCTTTTTAGCACTAAAATAAACTGGCACAAAGTCGGTGGCCACAGATAATCATGTTAAAAGCATTTAACGAGTTTGTGTTTTCTGGAACATTTAAGCTTTTTTAGCTAATAAAGCGGGTAGGATTGCGATTTAGGAAGTGGGATGTGGCAGATTACCTGCGTCTGTTTGAGATCATTGGATGCCTTATTCGAATGTTGGTTTGGATGGCATGCTGACATATGCCATAGATGTGGTCATATTTGTGGTATTAGCAGAGCAAGAAAGTTCGTGTGGCTTTTGACTTTGGAAATCAAACAGTCATCCCAGGAAGTAATCATCAAAACCGTGTGGGTTGTAGTGTGCAACTCTTTGCCAACGGGACTCTGGTGTGCCTCCAATTCGGCTGTCATGCAATCGTTTGCTTTAAAGAGCAAAAGAGTGGTACAAGCTGCTAAACGGTGAGGTGGTGCGTGCCACTGGCGTGTGAGGGCGTGGAAGGTAAGGAGTCTGGGGTAAGTAATAGTGGATTGGTTCGCCTATCAAGCATTGGAAGGGATTGCAATGGTCATTTCTCGTCAGGATGCAGCCGAAAGTACACGAGCTGTTTTTATCAAGTGTGCCAACAATGGTAATGTGCAGAATGGCAGTCATAGTTTGTCATCTGTTGGTGGGTACGTAAGCATCAGGACGAAACGCATTTGTGTGACAAGTTTCACGACTTTTTTCCTCACTTATGTGGAGTACAAGCTGAAGTCGTTCATGTCACGCATTAGATAAGATTTATCACAAAATGTCAGCTTGAGTGATTCATTACCAGAATTCAGCTGTGAACCACTTTTAAGTGGTGAATTCTACTGTCATGTGTGTGTGTGGTGTGGTTGTGGAGCACACTGTCTAAAGCTATCTTACCTTCCTCCTAAGATGACTAATTCGGAAGCAACAGCAAAGCAACAACCGACGCTCATGACATCACTGAAAATTCCACTATTTGTACCTCAATATTTCCTTTTACATGTTGTAGGGAGACATCTTGGAAAGTGAAAAGTTTTGAAAACTTTCCATTGTATGCTACTTTGCGGTAGATTCAAACCTTAAATTGAATGTTCTTAACTGACTATCCTTGATACAGAGACCGCTTGCGAAGTAGAAACGCAGTCTGAGAAATTGCAACTATTATGATAATAACTTTTAAGGAAGGCTAGATGTCCAATTAGGCGAAAAATCAAAAGTCTGAAATGACTTTGCTCTAAACAACCTTTAGAAAGAATATTTTGGTTGGCAAAGCTACGCTGCAATACTGACTGACCACGAGTGCGGTTGAACCTGAAGGAGGTTTCCTCGCAGGCGTTGTAGGGATCCAGGCTACTAAAGTAGAGCCAAAAGAAGAGCGAGCATATGAGTCCGTGGTGGCCGTAGAGGTCCAGACAAACTCAATCGTACCAGTGCAGAGGTGGTGTGGAAGGTTCCACCTAAGTCGCCCAAATACAG
>NW_020170472.1:319436-325649 GCF_000524195.1 Echinococcus granulosus
ATCCCAGTATGAGTTGTGGAACAAAGAAAACTCCTTTAAGTCTCACGATGGACGTTTTTATGCTAGACAACTTCAAAAGCGCTGAGAATGGATGGATAATTCCAGCATAGAAGAGCAGACGAATTGGAGATTACAAAATAGAATAGTGAATTTATGAAGGATGCATAGACAGATTTGAGGATAGTGGTGAGCTAAGTGGAATGAGTGGATAGACCCATATTGAATGCGAAATAAATGAATTGGTATATTGAAGATGGACAAAAGAATATGTGTGCATGTGCAGTAGTCCATGCTGATAAATAAGCTTTGTTGTGAAAGACCAAATATTCCAAGAAAATTTTCCGCAATACACTGGGGCGATAACAAAACCACTCCGAGACAAGAAATCTGTCTTGTTGGCGTGAACGCCCCAAAGAGGAATAGATATCAGTATATCTGTACGTCGGCGATGGCCCTGACTACAGCCTCAAATTTCACCTTTTCCGAATAATCAGCTAGGGCTGGGAATATGTTCTTGACAAGTTAGGGCTCCGTGGCATTCAACATAGATTAGCAAACCCTCCTGATGTGCTTCTATCGTGTTGGCAAGTATTTCGATAGCAAATGTCATCAACCATTTGGTGAGCTTCTTTCATAAGTGGGTAAGGCAACAGATACTTCTAAGAAATACGCTTGAATAGCACCTCTCGAAACAGATCAGAAGTAAATTGGGTGATTTAGGACAATAAATTTTTCAGATGCTTGGATCAATGGGGACAACAAATAAATGAATGGAAACGTTAAACAAACAGGGATTGAGTGTCTACTAGACATTGTCAAATGTGCTGATCTCCTCGGTGACCTGCAGTGATCTGCAGGCACCATCAGCGAGGAGTGAATAGGAGAGGGTCATCATAAAAGTCACTCCATGATTATACCTTATCATAACAAATTTCGCCTTACTTAGTGGTGGGGAATTGAAAAGCCTGCTGTAGTAGGTTGATTTGCTGTTTTGCTGTGTGTGCACAGACGCTTCAGTTCCAAAATGCTCCACCGACCCATGTTCCATTCATTCATGCATTCACTGCCCATCCATCCCTCCATCCACTTTGCATCCATTCATTCGTTGATGCCTCCTGCCCTTGTACTTTCTTTCAACTGTCCAGACATATTTCTTCCATCGCTCCATACACGTTGACTCCATCCATCCACACAGCGTATCCGTGCTTGTGTATATCAAGTGGGTATTCACATTAGGGTGGATGTGGTGGTTAGTTGTTTACCAGGATCACCAGATGACTACTGAAAGTGGTCGAGTACTTACTTACCCACCTAAGCCACGATTACTTGTGTAATTAGTCTCTGAACATTGATGCCTACACAACAGTTAAAACAATTGGCTTTCTTTGGGAAATTTCTATTTAATTTTACGAAAATCCTACAGAGGACGGGGGACGAACTTTTGTGTTACCTGCTGAAACAACAGAGAGTTGGCAGAATATCTCCCATCCCTAATGGTTGCTGAGTGGAGATTTGGCTTTGAAGGAGTCAAAAGAAGGTAAGTCATGAGAAGAGAATGAGAGCGGAAGGTGGGGAAGGGGATGAGTTGGGAAAGCAGAAATGGATCTAACCGCTTCCATTGTCCTTCCCCCAACTGATCGTCTTCCTTAGCCTCCTTTTCATCGTCCCTATCCCCACCACAATCTCTTTTGCCATATAACAATACAGTTGGGCTGGCGGAGGCAAAATAAATGTGTGTTGAGTATGGTTATTCCCTACAACTGTGCTCGGTGTCAGAAAATGCCGCAGAATGTGTGGGACATTGACATTTTGGTTGCAATCAGTCATGGAAATGCTTGACACTTTGGATCAGATCAGTGTTCAGGGACGCGATGTCACTGAGCGTGCTAGGTAAGTCTAAGGTCAGGACCTGTAATTTGTCGTTACTGCTGTTGCGACCAGAGGGAGTTACTGCTAATTGTAAGGATACGAGATATTACCTATTCTTTGAGAGACAGTTGTGAGTGTTATCGTCTCGCAGGTCCTAAAACGACTCTCCGTCTGCATGAGATTTAGCGTCTGGCTGATTATCTCCTTTGATAATAAATGAAGAAAAGGAGAAAACATGGTGAAAAATAACAGTCAGATAACACTACCATCACCGCAAATGACGTATCTTTGCAGAAAAGGGTTGATGTCTATAAGCATCCAGTAGTGGGCGGCCTCTTATCAACCACACTCTTTGTGCCATACTGCAATTTCCCAGCACCTGCTGAAGGTATCAGGTGGTCAACTTCAGTTATCTTGCAGCAACTTTCAAAGTTCTACTGTCGTAATGTGCGTAATGACAAACGAAGTTGATCTGCGAACGTCGTTTCCGCTCTCGTGCTTTGTCAAATGCCAACAATCCTATCAAATCAATTTTGCTGTTGGAGGGGCAGATAACAATGGAGAGGTATATCAAATTCCTTTGATTTAAATTAGCTATAATAGTGGCAATTATTTCAAAACATCTGTGCTGATTGAAACTTACAAGCATAGTCTCGAACGATTACTATTTATTTAAAAGACGCATGATTATTTTGATTAGGTTACGTTCCTCCTGAACGGAGTGTGGCTCTGTGGATGGAGAGGAATTGAACTCGTGCGTAATGAAAGCGTAGTGTGTAGTAAGTTTAACACGTTATAAATTTAATTGATTATATGCAATCATGAGTTTATTATGTGTGCACTTTGGACAAATCAGAAGAGTATAAAAAGACAATGGCGTCATTTCAAACACTTTGACAATCACATCTTGCCGTCTTCTTAAGACCACATTCCTATTTGTACTACTTTAAAGTGCATTTGCTGAACCGATGTTACTGCTTAACTTCGCAGCTGTCTTGGAGAAAAACAAGACTTCCAATTTGCGGGTTTTCCACGGAAAATCCCCTCCAATACCTCCTATAACGCATGCCACTTTCGTTTGGGCTTCTAACCGTTTATTTTTGACAGTGGCTAGTAGGAGAATTGCACATTTGCAATTATGCCAATTGCGATAAGTAGTATTAATTAGTCCCTTTCTCTTAACCTAGGTGTATTTGTCGGCTAACAAAACAGTCTAGTGGTGCTGTATGCGCTGCATCAAGATGGAACCAGTCGAAAGCTTTTGCTACTATGCATTAAGAAGCCTGACCTTGTTTTCAGGAACGTCACCGAAAGTCGCAGAATGCAATCGTAACTTTAACGTAGCCCAACTTCTTCCCAAAGATCCCTTCAACATCAGCGACTGTTAATTGCCTCCAAAGTCTATCACGCTATTAACAATTTTTGCGAACTGCTGCAAACCTCCCAATTTTTGCGTATTTTATCTTTCAGGATACTGGGAGGCTCAGAGTACGTTGCCCTCATTTGGTAAACATGCACAGTAGTAAATAAGCTGATCGAAGCTGCTTCAAATAAATGTTAATCACGGCTTGTTATGACAGACATAAATTAGTCCCTAGTATTTTAAGCAGATTTGCAGTACCGGCGCGCACTTTTAATGCTGATGAATGCGGCTGTGTTCATATTTTATTGTCGGGAGGGACTTCTTCGGTTGAGTGCATATTTCGCTAAACTTGCCGATACAACCTACGAAATGACATGCTGCGACTGTTTGCCTTGAGTTTATGCCCCTTCCAAAAACAATTTATCGCAAATAGCAAAAGCACCACTCAGTAAGTTGAACAAACGATTGCAAAGCAGGTAAGCTAAAATTTGGATGTGGGCACCCAAACTGACAGTTCATTACATGTTGCCCTATTTGTCATACCTTCATCACATAGGACATGTGCTGGCCCACACTGATGGAGGTACGTCAAAGAATTTGCGAGGCCAATGACCTGAAAACATTAAACTCTCCATGCATGACTGATTGTACATTCCACAAAAGTACTTGTTTTCTATCATGCAATTGTTTGTATAAAATGCATTTGTTTTCCAAGGCTATAAAATAGTGTTGAGAAAAACGAGTTCTCATTTAACTGGCAGAGCTTTGTCAAATTTGGTGTGAACACTTCTACCAGTCTAGCAATACTTTGTTCAAAACACATTCTATATCTGGCCCTTTTCAAATTTCATGCACAAAAAACTGAGGTAAAATGCTGCATTATCGAATTATGTGGAGCTTTGTGCTGAAATGCCCAATTTCCTGTTTTAGGCGTGCTCAAGTCAGTGTTTGTGCTGACTCTGCGGACGAATGAAGCGCATCTTTTGGAACTACATGCAACTGCATTCCTGGTTTCTGCTAACAAACTTGGCAACTTTCTTCCTCACCAGTATACCTTTATTCGTTGTTTAATTCTTCAAGCTTTCAAGCGCATTCCCTGTATTGCTGTATAAATTGCACGCATATTCATAAGGCATTCGTAAGTCCCCAAAGCCTCCTCATTTTTAGACCCATAAATTTTTAAATAACTAATCATATGTGGGGACTAATAAAATTTCACTCAGGTACTGAGACGACAAATACACCTGCGTCTTCTGTCAACAAGGCGAGACCACGCGTCGCACAGTGTTCTCTCATGGCCTTTGCTTAAGTAGGGTGCACTTTTACCAGATCAGGTGTAAATGAGTTCAAGGTAATTAGCTTGCATAGAAAACCTTGCAAAACACAGAAACAATTCTTATTAGAAAAATTACTTGAGGGTTTTATTTATGGCAAGCAAGAAAATTCGAATTTTGTTACGACGTGCAGGACAAATGATAATTCCTGTTTCAGGGAACAATGCCTTCATTTAAAGGCGCCTATGATGGTTGTGGTGCATGGGCAAATTCAGAGGAATACTGGTGTGCTCCAACGTTGTTGACGTATGTCATGTTAGACAATAACATATTTTTTCCATCCCTCAATTCACTGCATGCTATTGGAACGAGCACAATGCCGTCAAGTTGCACCGGCATTCCTCCGTAATTGTTTCCGTTGCTTTCCTGTCACCTGTGATGTTTAAATGAAGCCTATGGTTTACGAAATGTGATACGCGAAATATAGTGTTCAAAAGAAGAAAAGCGTTAATGCTGCTATGACTCTGGAATGAAGGGACCATGCATTCGAGCGTGCACAACTAAGGCTGTTGTTGGGGGTTCTGACTTCATGACGTTTGACAGGTTTCTTTCACCCCGCATCCTTAGTACCGTTTGGTTACGGTATTCGCAGTGCCTGCAAAGGCAATGCCTTTGGAGAGGAATTACAATACCAGCCTACCGATTGGAATACTACACCGAGCCATCACACACGCCTATAGAGACTTGTAACTGCACGGGGAAGGTATGATGGCGCTTTATTTCTTTCAGGGCATCATAATAGTTTTCTACACTTCTAAATTCTAGCAAGTACCTGGTAACGCAGAATGCAGCAGATGCGAGTGCTTAAAGAGAAGTGTGAAAAAACCGAAATGATGGAGTGTCGGGTTTTGGTTTATGACAGGGAATTTTGGTTTCCAGAATGAATTGACGAATAAACGGGTACAAATTGTAAAAATGACTGAAGATACCTGCAGTCTTCACTTCCGACTTATTGGTAGTCAAATGATTGCAGGGGAAAGGTGTCGTGGAATCGAATATCGCCAACCTTGCACTCCTTTAGGTGCTGGTATTTCGCTTTGAAATGGAAGTTGATTGCAAGCAAAACTAAATAATCTCTCCAATTCTTATCGATAAATAACGTAAGTTTACCTTACTCCTCTGCCACAAGTGCAAAGTAACAACAATTTGACTATACTGATATTACAAGGCATTTGGTTTGAAGTGAATGCCTAAAGAATTTGCCACTGTCAGTTTGAGACCCGTGACTTTGCAAATGGAACTAGGTGAGTAGAAGTGTTATGCGGTCAACAGTCACTCAGATCAAACCAGAGTCGATTTCGTCCAGTTACCCATCCTGGGCAAAAAGGATGCCTTTGCACACACAAGGGGAGTAAACACAATAAGTTTTGTCTAGACTGGAATGAATGGATGTGGGACGTGCATATGGGCGGAGTAGTAAATTTTGGCATGCTATAGGTGGAAAAAGCTAATTCAACCACTGCAGTAAACTGGACCGCAAGGTGGGTTTGTCCAAATTGTTGGAAAAATGTCAAGCACCAACTTACTTTACTCTTGATGTGCTATTTGCTTCAATCTACAATTGGCTCTTCTCTAGCGTAAATGTGTTTTGTGGATTTTTTACAAGGGAAACAAATTACTTTGCTATTGAGGCGTTAAACACTCATT